>NC_134364.1:31518867-31536367 GCF_048569485.1 Anomaloglossus baeobatrachus
CTCTGGGCGGACTGGCGGCCTCTCTGGGCGGACTGGCGGCCTCTCTGGGTGGACTGGCGGCCTCTCTGGGTGGACTGGCGGCCTCTCTGGGTGGACTGGCGGCCTCTCTGGGTGGACTGGCGGCCTCTCTGGGTGGACTGGCGGCCTCTCTGGGTGGACTGGCGGCCTCTCTGTGCGGGCTTGCTACTCGGGCTGTGGTGGGTGTGCTTGCAGCGGAAGCTGCGGTGGCTGTGTGGCGGGTGTCCCAGATGCTCTGGCTTCAAATGATTGCAACTGGAGCCATCTGCGCCGCTCCGGGCGCCATTTCTTTGAAGCCCAGACTGCCAACAGAACATCTAGGACACCCGCTGCACTGGCCTGCTCCACACAGCTACCACAGCTTCTGCTGCCAGCACAGAACCCACCGCTAAAAGCACAGACCCCCACCAGCACCACCCCAGCCTCCTGTGATTCCACTCCAAAACCACTGCCGCCCCCCTCCAGTAAGACAACACCAGAGTACAAGACAGACCCCTGTTTTTTTTAGCCTGTGCTTATCTCTAAATTTGGGGTGCGTCTTATAAAACGAAAAACACGGTATATATCAATGTAGGAAAAAAAAGCAGTTTTTAGTTTCACTATCTTGTTTGCTCACACATTTTATGTAGTAAAATGTATTTTAGATTCCTTTTTTTTTCTAATCGTTTCTCTGCGCAGAGGAAATTTTGTTTTATTACTTTTTTTTTTTTTTTAGGTTCCTTGAAAATAAGACCCTACCTAAAAATATAATATATATATATATATATATATATGTGTATGCACACACATATAAGCCCATGCACACCACTGATTTGCAGCTCCTGTGTAAACTGAGCCAAGTATAACCACACCCACACCTGATTGGTAGCTTTCTGTGTACAGTGAGCACTGTATAACCCCGCCCACACCTCTGATTGGCAGCTTGGCACAGTGTACAGAGAAAGCTGCCTATCAGTGGTGGGGGTGTGGTTACACAGAGCAGGAGGACTACATGGCATGAGTCAACTAGTCCTATAGTGATAATCTCCTGCTGATAAAACACAGCTTTTATTGAAGCGACCCACCCCAGTAACTGACATAGGGCTGGAATCAGGGTCTCAGCCCTTAAATCCTGCTGCTCTAATATTATATAGCAAAATCTGTTGACCAATTCCCTTTAAACAATCATTTCTCAGTATAAGGGAGCAGTCAGATGATTACCAGGAAGAACAAAATGATAAAGTGTTACAATTCAACAAATCTGATCCTTCTCCCTCTGCCCCAATCTCATCTGTCAGATGGGAAACCCTTTTGAAAATTAGGTGTCAGTACTGAAATTGTGTTTGTGACCCTATTGGCTCCTTTAGGGAAGAAAAAGAGAATTTTGTTTACTTACCGTAAATTCTTTTTCTTATAGTTCCGTATTGGGAGACCCAGACCATGGGTGTTTAGCTTCTGCCTCCGGAGGACACACAAAGTACTACACTTAAAAGTGTAGCTCCTCCCTCTGAGCTTATACACCCCCTGGAGAACCAGATCTAGCAAGTTTAGTGCGAAGGAGAATAGCCACCCACAAGTAGAACCGAGCAAGAACCGGAACAACCGGAGACTCTGTCCATGACAACAGCCGGTGATAACACACGGAACAAGAAAATTGCCAACAGGCAACAGGGAGGGAGCTGGGTCTGCCAATACGGAACTATAAGAAAAAGAATTTACGGTAAGTAAACAAAATTATCTTTTTCTTTATCGTTCCTATGGGAGACCCAGACCATGGGACGTTCCAAAGCAGTCCCTGGGTGGGAATAAACAGAAAAAACTAAGAAGTAGGCGGAGCCTAACTTCACAAGTGGGCGACAGCCGCCTGAAGGATGCGTCTGCCCAAGCTCGCATCTGCCGAAGCATGAGCATGCACTTGGTAGTGCTTCGAAAAGGTATGCAGGCTAGTCCAAGTGGCAGCCTGACAGACTTGTTGAGCCGTAGCCTGCTGCCTAAAAGCCCAAGAGGCACCGACAGCTCTGGTCGAGTGTGCTTTGAAAAGCTTGAGAGGTGCACCGCCTAAGCACAGCGGTGCGAGACACATAAATCCGGAGATCACGCACCAGATCCAGAGAATACAGCGCTTTCTCAAAACGATGAACAGGGGCCGGACAGAAGGAAGGCAAGGAAATGTCCTGGCTAAGGTGGAAGGGAGAGACCACCTTAGGAAGAAACTCCTGAGTCGGACGGAGAACTACCTTGTCTTGGTGAAAAACCAAAAAAAGGTGACTCCGAGGAGAGCGCAGCCAAATCAGAGACTCTCCTGAGAGAAGATATGGCAACTAGAAAGGCCACCCTTTGAGAAAGACGATACAAAGAAACCTCCCTAAGGGGCTCAAAAGGGGGTTTCTGCAATACCGTGAGGACCAAGTTAAGGTCCCAGGGATCCAAGGGCCGCCGATAAGGCGGAATGATGTGAGACGCACCTTGCATGAAGGTGCGGACCTGAGCCAGCCGGGCGAGACGTCGCTGGAACAGCACTGATAGAGCTGAGACTTGTCCCTTGAGAGAGTTGAGGGACAGTCCTAGCTGCAGACCGGACTGTAAAAAAGACAGAAGGGTCGGCAACAAGAATGGCCAAGGAGGATGGCCGCAAGAGCGACACCAGGATAGGAAAATTTTCCAAGTCCTGTGATAGATCTTGACGGAGGAAGACTTACGGGCCCGAGTCATAGTGGAGCTGACTTCAGGAGGAATACCAGAAGCCGTCAAAATCCAGGACTCAAGAGCCACGCCGTCAAATTGAGTGCCGCAGAATTCGGGCGGAAAAACGGACCTTGCGAGAGTAGGTCTGGACGATCCGGAAGATGCCACGGCATCTCTACGGACAGTTGGAGCAGGTCCGGATACCAAGCTCGCCTGGGCCAGTCTGGTGCAATGAGGATGACTTGACGGCCCTCCATTCTGATCTTGCGCAGGACTCTGGGCAAGAGAGCTAGAGGGGGAAACACGTAGGACAGACGAAACTGGGACCAATCCTGAACCAGAGCGTCCGCGGCGAAGGCCTGAGGATCGTGGGAGCGAGCCACGTAAACCGGAACCTTGTTGTTGTGACGGGATGCCATTAGGTCCACGTCCGGAGTGCCCCACTTGCGGCAGATTCACTGAAACACTGCCGGGTGCAGGGACCACTCGCCACCGTCCATGGATTGACGGCTGAGATAATCTGCCTCCCAGGTTTCTACGCCTGGGATGTGGACTGCGGATATGGTGGACTTGGAGTCCTCCGCCCATTGAAGAATGCGTTGGACCTCCAACATTGCCAGGCGGCTGCGTGTCCCCGCCTTGGTGATTGATGTAGGCAACCGCTGTCGCGTTGTCTGACTGGACTCGAATGTGCCTGCCCGACACAAGGTGGTGAAAGGCTAGGAGAGCTAGAAGCACAGCTCTGGTTTCCAGCACATTGATTGAAAGGGCTGACTCGGACGGAGTCCAAGTGCCCTGTGCTCTGTGGTGGAGATATACCGCTCCCCAGCCGGATAGGCTGGCATCCGTGGTGAGAATCACCCAGGACGGAGTCAGAAAGGAGCGCCCTTGGGACAGGGAGAGGGGTCGAAGCCACCACTGAAGAGAGCTCCTGGTCCAAGGCGACAGAGCCACTAACCTGTGTAAGGAGGAAGGCCGCTTGCCCCAACAGCGGAGAATGTCCAGCTGCAGGGGGCGCAGATGGAACTGGGCAAAGGGAACCGCCTCCATGGACGCCACCATTTGACCCAGCACCTGCATCAGGCGCCTGAGGGTATAACGGCGGGGCTGCAGCAGAGAGCGCACCGCTAGCCGGAGAGACTGCTGTTTGACTAAGGGCAACTTCACAAGTGCCGGCAAAGTCTCGAACTGCATCCCTAGGTACGTGAGACTCTGGGTCGGAGTCAGGGTGGACTTGGGAAGATTGACAAGCCACCCGAATTGGGCTAGAGTGGCGAGAGTGAGCGAGACACTCCGCTGACAGTCTGCGCTGGATGGAGCCTTGACCAGAAGGTCGTCCAGATAAGGAAGCACTGCCAACCCCTGGAGGTGCAGGACCGCAATCACTGCCGCCATGACCTTGGTGAATACCCGAGGGGCCGTGGCTAACCCGAAGGGGAGAGCCACGAATTGGAAATGATCCTCTCCTATCGCAAAACGTAACCAACGCTGGTGTGACACTGCGATTGGCACATGTAGATAGGCATCTCTGATGTCAAAGGACGCCAGGAAATCCCCTTGGGTCATAGAGGCAATGACTGATCGCAGAGACTCCATGCGAAAATGCCGCACCCGGACATGCTTGTTGAGAAGCTTGAGATCCAGGATGGGCCGGAAGGTACCGTCCTTTTTTGGAACTAGGAAGAGGTTTGAGTAAAAACCTCTGAACCGTTCTCGAGCATTTCATCAAAGTCCTGGACAAAAATCCCATGGACTCAGCAAATGACTGGGATATGGACCTAGAAAAGGACTCTACCCAGGCTGGGGGTTCAATCACAGGTGCAGCAGCAGCCTGAGAGACCACTGGGGGTGAGACTCCAGGCTGTGGCACCGCCAAGTTAGAGCAACCATCACAGTGTGGATAAGTGCTCGGCTCAGGCAGCAGGAGCTTACATGCAGTGCATACTGAATAAAGCTTTGGAGCCTTGCTCCTTGTGTGAGACATGCTGCTGGAGTGGGGGCTTTGCAGAGAATGAACCCCAGGGAGAATATACAGAGGTCCACAACCGAAGACCGGCTGTGGCTTACCAGACCGCTGGGCGCGGTGTTGTGTGCCCTCCAGATCCCGAAGCCCGGTCCCCCAGTGCACAGCACCTCAGCAGAGATGCAGAGTGCAGAATGTCCCAGAGCAGAGTGAACTCTGGGTGAGAAATGGCCGCCGGAGCGAGGAGAGGGGGCGGGACTAGGGGGCGTTCCTATAGGCGGGAACTGGAGGGCTATAGAGACCTGCAGGGGAGGAGGGACGCCCCAGCAGTGGGGAGTGTCCCTCCCCTGTGTAGAACGGCCGCCGGGAGGAGCCGAGCCTGTCCCTCTGCATAAGTGACATGCGAGGGCAGGAATACGAAACTAGGCCTCCGGCGAAGCCGGGGCCTAAATTTAAGCGGCGAGGCAGACAAGCAGGCACCATCGGCGCGGTTCTCAGGCAAAAGCTAGAGAACCCGCCGGAAAAGGCAAAATAATCATATACAGCATACTCTCCCCATACAATAAAGAACCGGGACCCCCCAACACATAAACGTCTCAGGTACTTAGCTGCTGAGACGCAGGGCCAGGTCCCTGGGGATGAGTGCTCCGGTCCAACAGGATCCTCAAGGGGCTGTGGATGGAGACCGGACTCCTGCCAGGCATGGAGACCGTGCTGGCTCCCACTTCAAGCCAGAGCCCAGGAGGGATGGTGAAGGAGCGCGGCATGTAAGGCTCGAGCCTTGGAAATCAACCTTAACAACACCGCCGACACAGTGGGGTGAGAAGGGACATGCCGGGAGTCCAGACGTGGACTCGCATTTCTTCAAACTCTTTCCAAAAATCAAACAAATCAGATGAGAATGCATGTGTGGATGTATGCCTCCTGAACACAAAGCGATAAACTGGCTAGATCTGGTTCTCCAGGGGGTGTATAAGCTCAGAGGGAGGAGCTACACTTAAGTGTAGTACTTTGTGTGTCCTCCGGAGGCAGAAGCTAAACACCCATGGTCTGGGTCTCCCATAGGAACGATAAAGAAAAGCAAATAATCCAGAATAACCAGAGCAAACCTCAGGATAACAAGCAGACTTAATGAAGACAGTGTCTTTGGTTGCATTCGAACCTTGGGTTGTATATATCTATATAGGTAGGTAAAGCACTTGTGCATCTATATATTACTTAAGATGTATGATAGCGGTAAGACGCCCAGGTCTGGTGGTTAATCATACTGAGTAATGGTGGGGAGATACAGACACCAATCATAATTATGCACAGTGGAGCTCGGCATCCTCTTTGGTAATTACGTTTGTCATTCAATATTTCGGTAGTCCTAAAAAATAGCAGTAGTGTTGATCTGTTCATTATATGATTAGAGGGAAAGTGAAAATGACCCGTCGGAGAACAATGTGGTTACAGCTGGGCCTCCGTTCAATGAGTAGTGTTTATTTCTCAAGTATCTCATGACAACAGAGAGTAATAGTCCCTCGGGGCTGGAGGGTTTAACTATAGGTCAACGAGGGAAAGACAAATCTGATCATCTTCTAATTAAAGACAGAATATCAAAGTCATCCTTCCCACTAATACACCAGTCTAACGTGGCATGTGATAATTAGACAATACACTTGGTGGGGGACGAGCATCCATCTCTATTTAGGAGATCGGGCCCCGGGCACGGCTGATATTAGGGAGGCTTTGGACATATGCATGCAATTACTTTTCTTCTGCTTTAATTAAGGCTGGCTTATATGTGACTTTTATGCAAACTAATGAAAATCAGATTAAGTGAATGTAAAAAGATCCATCAGCGGAAAGCAACGAGCGGCCAATTAAAGGCAATGCGTTCGTGAGATCATAATGTCAGACGTGCTAGATCGCGGCTCCTAGAACAGCGATTCCTATATGTGGCGGTCACCAGAAGTTCGTAAAGCACTGCGGAATATGATGGCGATATAAAAGTATAATAATAGATCAACCCATTACGGGCTCGCTCTGGGTACAGGTCAATGTAGGACCGATCTACTGTATACATAAAGGGAATCATCTACCCAACTGCAAACCCAAGCAGGGCTTCCATTCAGGGGCCTGGGAAAGCTGGATGGCCTCTATATTAGCAGCCATGCTGCCTATCACCGAATGCACAACACAATGAATTTTACCTAATGTTTTTGTCATTTTTCCCCCCAAATGGTAGAGGTGAAACAATAACATCTACAGACCTCCTAAACCCCCGATCACGCTGTTGGTCCTTATGGCTATTGTTTCCCGTCCTGCACTGATGACGCCGATTTTATTTATTTTTAATCTTTTTTTTAACAATAAACTGCAATAAATATGATGCAAAATACACTAGTCTGATTATCTGAAAATGTATCTTGCGGATTTAAAGGGTTTTTCCACTATTTTTGTATTAAACATCCTCTTTTCATTTGTAAAAAAAACCCAGAAACTATACACTGACCTCGTGGACTGTTGCCGGGTCTCCCGTGACATTATTCTACCACGTGAGCGCTGCAACTGATCAGTGGCCGCTGTTGGGCTGTTGTGTAAGACGTGAGAAAGTGCAGCAGCAAAATAGAGGCCGCTGATCGCTGCAGCGCTCATGTGGTAGGACAATATCATGGGAGACCCGGCACCGACACCACTTGATCAGTGCCAGTGTGAGAGGTAGGTATGTTAGTCTTATTTTACAAGGGGAGCTTCTTAGATAAAAAGGGGATGTCTAGGTAGTGGACAATTCCTTTAAAATTTACCAGTGTATGAAGTATACTTATTAAAAAAAAAAGGTATACGAACTACTGCTCCAGCAGCAGTCAAAAGTGAAGAAGTCCTGGACTCCAGTGATTAGACTGGTGCTCGGGACAATGTCACTTCTGGTCCATCGTAGACCGTTGGGGGCGTCAGTGCTGGAGCAAGGGGTCGAAACCCAGTATTCATACCTCTTAAAAAATGTGCCGAAAACTGCTTTAAGTAGGGAGGGCAGCCCATAGTTATAATAGGCTATCAGTGTGTGTGTTATGGTGGTCTTTCCTCCGGGACCCTGCAGCACATTAGTGAAGGCCAAGGCCCCTTTGTTGTTGACAGCCACAGGGGCTCGTCCATATGTAACCAAGCTATGTACCGGGTAACAGGTGACCGTACATACACTTAGGGGTACTTTGCACGTTGCGACATCCCTACTGCGATATCGTCGGGGTCAAATCGAAAGTGACGCACATCTGGCGCCAGTAACGACGTTGCAACGTGTAAAGCCTAGATGCACCGATAAACGATCGCAAAAGCGTCGTAAATCGGCGATCTGTGCAGTGTCGGACATTTTCATAATGTCGCACCAATAGGAGATACGATGTTGTTCCTCGTTGCTGCGACAGCGCACATCGCTATGTGTGACACCGCAGGAGCGAGGAACATCTCCTTACCTGCCTCCACCGGCTATGCGGAAGAAAGGAGGTGGGCGGGATGTTTACGTCCCGCTCATCTCCCCTTCTATTGGCTGCCTGCCGTGTGACGTCGCTATTACACTGCACGACCCGCCCTCTTAGGAAGGAGGCGGGTCGCTGGTCAGAGCGACGTCGCAGGGCAGGTAAGTGCGTGTGAAGCTGCCGTAGCGATAAGATATCGCATGTGCGACGGGGACTATCGCGCTCGGAATCGCTAGCCGATGCTAGCGATGTCGCAGCGTGCAAAGTACCCCTGACTGTATGTTTATGGGGGTTTACATTTCGTATCCATACATGCGACCATTCAAACACTTAGGGTTTTGGGGGTTCACATCTTGTATCCATAGACCATTCGCTCTTACGTGCTGGAAAACACTTTGGTGACAGATGCTCCACCAAATTTCACAATACAAACTGCATACATTAGTAATAGATCTCTTACACCTGATGAGGCCGGTGTACTTACTCTGGAAATAAACATAAGAATGGTTGTATAATCCTATTTGAACATTTTTCTTGGCTAATATGGAAGGGAGCCTGTTGGCTTTTCCAGGTTGCTCAAACCATGGGCTGATGAAGCCGGTATGTTGACTGACTGGTCCAAAGCAGGTCTCCCCAAGTCCCTCCTCTTTGTCTTTCCGCATGCATGCACATGGGAAGGGACCTGTCAGTCATGGGGAAAGGGGTGGGGAAAAGCCGCTAGGGAGGGGCCTCATACTAGTCACCCGCGGCCAGCAGTAAAACATTCTCCGCTCTAGTGTGCAGCATGAATTAGCGGTCAGGTTCCCATTAACACCAGCATTACACAGCACCTCCTGACACATTTTCTAAGTAAGTGTACCAGCCTCATCAGGTCTATTTAATAGTCCTATCCACACCATAATGTTAAATTTGCATTTTCTATATTCTCCTTAGTTAACGGTTGCAATAGCATAAAATTAATCCATGTCCTGATGTAAAGGAAAAGGAGTGACTTGTAGAAAATGACACCTCTCCCGATACAAAACTCCGCCACAAAGCCGCACGTGTGGGGAATGCCATCCCTGGGATATCTTTGATAATACGGCATTGTATTTCCTTAATAGAAAAGCCCATTCAGAGCCGGCTATTCAGCTTTAAACAAACATCCATGCATTGTGCGGCAAACTCCGTAATTACAGCCCATTATGGCACACGGAGCGGCGGCGCAGACACAGAGCGCCCGCTGTCCTTACTGCCGGGGGAAAAAAAAGAAAACACGAAACCAATTGTGACAAGGGGCCCAAATGGTAATAGCAAGAGGTGAAAATGTAATTACTAGAGAAAGGATCCGTCCTGGCCCACAGAGGAGCGCATTGCACTAATAAGGCGATCATCATTTAAGGGGAACATTTCCACATTGGCGATAATTATGACCTCTTCTGCCCACCGAACGCAGCCGGCTTTATGAGCATGAATAGCAAATTAAAATGATTCTGTAGGGACAATGTGTGTGAGGACATCAGGATGGGCCCCTGCATGGGAAAAACAGAGTCAAACACATTATTTTCTATATTAATTAATATGATCTTAAAACCCAACACGTGTGACGCCGTCGAATCATAAAGACCGCGCAGCCCTGCTAACCGGCATTATTGGAGAAGAAGGAGTTAACGCCGCGGTAATAAAGTTCGGATAGCGGTAATCCTGGATCGCGATTTTCATAAGTCGACGCGTTTCAGAGATTAAATCTCCTCCATCAGGACAAGAAACCACATGATCGGGAGACGGAGAGGTGTCACTTCTGCAATATTGGCATCAAATACGGTGTAAAACATGGCCAAAAGCTTGGATAATGTATTATGTGTACTGTCAATGCATGTGTTAAAAGATACTAAAAAGAGGACAGGCAGTCCCCGGTGTCTGATTGGTTGCAGTCAGGTGCGCCCTTCACCCTGTGTGACAGCGTGTCTGACGGCCTTCGATCACAGGCGCTGTGTTAGTCTTTATTGCTGTAAAAAATAAATAAAATTGGTGTAGGGTCCCCCCATAATATGATGCCCAGCAATGATAAAGCTGTGCGCTTATTTTGTCTGTATATCAAAATATGAAGAATCGCATGCGGCTATTTTAAATTTAAATAAATAATTTTAAAAATCAGCATGCGGTCCCCCCCAATTTTGATACCCAACCATGATAAAGCTGACAGCTGGGGGCTGGTATTCTCAGGCTGAGGAGGCCCATGGTTATTGTGCACCCCCCACCCTAAAAATAGTAGCCTGCAGTCGCCCAGAATTGTTGCATATCAAGGTATCATTTTATTCAGCTGTGTAAAAAATAGATGTGGTTCTGCACCACCGCTATACGACCTGTTTACAATCCTGGGGAGGAGTGGATTAGAAGCAGTATTCCCTTAGTAAGGCTCCAGTCCTATGTGCTCGCTGATGATAAAAGATAGCTGTAGGTATGTGGAACCATATAGAAAAAAGTCCAGCGGCACACCGAATCTCCGGTAAAAAACTTTTCTTTTTTTTATTTGATTAAACGCTGCATATTAAAAAGGCAGTGAATGGACCGGGTGCAGGATCCCTCACGATCCCTTCACTGCCTTTTTAATATGCACAGTTTAATCAAATAAAAAAAAAGAAAAGTTTTTTTTACCGGAGATTCGGTGTGCCGCTGGACTTTCTTCTATATGGTTCCACATTTTATTCAGCTTCCTATAATCTACATGCCTATATAGCCATCGGATCAGACTGACAGATGCCCTTTAACCCTAGGACGCATACCTGGTGCCTTGCAGGCCAGCTAGGTTACTTGTTTTCTATGGTTGCACGTTCTAGGGGTAATACTCTACAAATTTTTAGTAAACTGTCTATTGTTTTGTGTAATATCCCAGTGACTATAGTGCTCCATTACTTCTTTCGAAGGAAGAACAATGCATAGGAATAGAGGACATATAAGGTACCCGTACACCGTCACCCGCCAACACTCCACTCTGCCTGCACCCCCATCTCCCCATACACATATATACTTGGTTCAGACAATGGGAAGGACAGAGTAAGGGACACTTTGCACACTACGACATCGAAAGCCGATGCTTGCAATGCAGAGCACAATAGTCCCCGCCCCCGTCGCAGATATCTTGTGATAGCTGCCATAGTGAACATTATCGCTACGGCAGCTTCACATGCACTCACCTGCCCTGCGACGTCGCTCTGGCCGGTGACCCGCCTCCTTATTAAGGGGGCGGGTCGTGCGGCGACATAGCGATGTCACACGGCAGGCGGCCAATAGAAGCAGAGGGGCGGAGATGTGCGGGAAGTAAACATCCCGCCCACCTCCGCCCTTCCGCATAGCCGGCGTGAGCCGCAGGACGCAGGTAGGAGATATTCCTCGCTCTTGCGGCTTCATACACAGCGATGTGTGCTGCCGCAGGAACGAGGAACAACATCGTAACATCGGTCATTTCCAAATTATGGAAATGACCGACGCTACACTGATGATACGATTTGGATGCTTTTGCGCTCGTTAATCGTATCATAAAGGATTTACACACTACGATATCGCCTGTGACGCCGGATGTGCATCACTTTCAATTTGACCCCACCGACATCACACCTGCAATGTCGTAGTGTGCAAAGTGCCCCTAAGTTGTTGGCGGACACTTCTGTCTGGGGAGAGTTAGGAGGCCATAAACACAGTAATGGGGGTTTCCACTACCATTATATAAATGCGCAGCAATTTCAATTCGATGGGGACCCCCTAACCAGCTCTGGATGTGGAAAGCATATGGAGCAGAAGATCGCAGCTCGGCACACTGTGTAGTGGCCGCTGCCGGTACTGCAGATCAGCTATTATTTATATGGCACCTGATCTGCAGTACCAGGGAGCGGCTACTACACAGCCTGATGAAGAGGTAGTGTTCTGCCCCATACCCTGCTGGAGCAGGTAACAGCTGGTGCCGGACCCCCACCTATCTAGTATTGATGACCTACTATAAAGATAGATATAATAATGGTGGAAACCCTTAAATCTAATGTGTATGGTCTGTTTTACTTAACGTAATATTAATCTAACCTGTCAAGATTAGTGTAAGGGTCTCCTTGCCCAGCATGGCACCAGTTTCCGGCACCACTATACACCCCCTTTATGTAATCACTCCCCTCACACCCCCTATGTATTCTTCCCCGTGATCCCTTCACCCCTCCCCACTATTCCATATTCTTCTTTCTCCACTATAAAGCCCTTTTAGTGGTCACTTACAGTTTTTCTTTGTTTACAGCGTCTTCAACCTGAAGATCCACCTTGGAACTACTAGAAAACGTCTATAAGTAAATTGCATGAATAGATTTCATGTTACGCACAGGTTGCCCATCATTTACTCGTTTTATTTGGAGGTCAAAAGGCACCCATACACATTACACTGAAGCTGGCCAAACCACAGGTATCAATGGGATTGACAGACCACCAAATGCACCCATGGGAGGTAAGCTGCTGACAGCGGTGCTTGCCAGGCATGTATTCCTCGCTACCCATTGAAATATACATGCACGCTCGTTCAGCACTGTGTATGCAGTAAAGGAAGCACCAACACCGCTCCCTGCTCCCAGCTAGGTGATCGCAGGGAGGCAGCAGGAACTGATGGGTCTTAGTAGTCTCAAATCAGATGGGCAGGTAGGAAGCTAAAATTTCCCTTAAAGGCTTATCAGACCGGTCACATCAGCAAAATGATGATGTGACTGGCTCCGTGTACCCACCCAGATAGTGGACGGGTGCAAGAGTGGATATCCTTTTCAAAGGGAATCTGTCACCAGGTTTTTGTCACCTAACCTGAAAGCAGCAAGATGCAGGGGCAGAGATCCTGATTCCAGCGATGTGTCACTTACTGAGCTGCTTAGTGTAGTTTTGATAAAATCACTGATTAATCAGCAGGCGATTATCAGTACAGGACTACTTGGCGTGCTGCAGGTAGTCCAGCATATTCATGAGCTCTGTATAACTGCTAGATGTGCACTAATCAATTAACCTTTGTTACCTTTTTTCGGGAAGACAAGATGGGAAAGAAAAAAAAAAAAAGCTATTTGGGTATAGTTTTTTACATTTTAATCTGTCAGCAGGTTTTTGCTATTTATTCTGATAACAGTGTAATGTAAGTGTTTAGACCCGGATTCCTGGGATGTGTCACTTACTAGGCCATGTGCTACAGTTTCAATACAATCAGTGTTTTATCAGCAGGAGATTATCACTGCAGGACTAGTAGTCATGTGCAATCCAGTCCAGATAATGTGTATCACGGCCCTTATCAGTGATTGGCAACTTGCTGACAATGTGTACAAAGGAAGCTGCCAATCAGGGATGCGGGTGGGGTTATACACAGCCCAGAAGTTTTAGCTCTGCTACATCTACTGAAGAGAAGCAAGGATTCTATCAAAACTGCAGCAAACAGTCCAGTAAGTGACACATCGCTGGAATCAGGGTCTCTGTCTCTATATTCAGCTGCTCTCAGATGGGGGAGCAAAAACCAGGTGACAGATTCCCTTTAAACCGCTCACATGCAGTAGGACATAGGCTAACATTGCACCCATGTGCGATCCATTCCTACATTGACAGCATACCAACCAAAGCTAAAAAATCAGCCCTAAAAATTATCTAAAGAAGTGAAATGCTCCTATATCATTTTTATGTCCTTATAACACGCACAATAAAAAAAACAAAAATCAGAAAAGAAGGGAATTTTGTTTACTTACCGTAAATTCCTTTTCTTCTAGCTCCAATTGGGAGACCCAGACAATTGGGTGTATAGCTCATGCCTCCGGAGGCCACACAAAGTATTACACTAAAAGTGTAAAGCCCCTCCCCTTCTGCCTATACACCCCCCGTGCATCACGGGTTCCTCAGTTTTAGTGCAAAAGCAAGAAGGAGGAAAGCAAATAAATTGGTTTAAAGTAACTTCAATCCGAAGAACCTCGGAGAACTGAAACCATTCAACATGAACAACATGTGTACACGAAAAAACAACAGGGCGGGTGCTGGGTTTCCCAATTGGAGCTAGAAGAAAAGGAATTTACGGTAAGTAAACAAAATTCCCTTCTTCTTTGTCGCTCCATTGGGAGACCCAGACAATTGGGACGTCCAAAAGCAGTCCCTGGGTGGGTAAAATAATACCTCATAATAGAGCCGTAAAACGGCCCGTTCCTACAGGTGGGCAACCGCCGCCTGAAGGACTCGTCTACCTAGGCTGGCATCCGCCGAAGCATAGGCATGCACCTGATAGTGTTTGGTGAAAGTGTGCAGGCTCGACCAGGTAGCCGCCTGACACACCTGCTGAGTCGTCGCCTGGTGCCGTAATGCCCAGGACGCACCCACGGCTCTGGTAGAATGGGTCTTTAGCCCTGAGGGAACCGGAAGCCCAGAAGAACGGTAGGCTTCAAGAATTGGTTCCTTGATCCACCGAGCCAGGGTGGATTTGGAAGCCTGTAACCCCTTACGCTGACCAGCGACAAGGACAAAGAGTGCATCCGAGTGGCGCAGAGGCGCCGTACGGGAAATGTAGATTCTGAGTGCTCTCACCAGATCTAACAAATGCAAAACCCTTTCACATTGATGAACTGGATGAGGACAAAAAGAAGGCAAGGAGATATCCTGATTGAGATGAAAGGTGGATACCACCTTAGGAAGGAATTCCGGAACCGGGCGCAGCACCACCTTGTCCTGGTGAAACACCAGGAAAGGGGCTTTGCATGACAGCGCTGCTAGCTCAGACACTCTCCGAGGTGAGGTGACTGCTACTAGGAAGACCACTTTCTGCGAAAGGCGAGAAAGAGAAATATCTTTCAAAGGTTCAAAGGGTGCCTTCTGAAGGGCCAGCAGAACCCTGTTCAGATCCCAGGGTCCTAACGGCCGCCTGTAAGGAGGAACAATGTGACAAACCCCTTGCAGGAACGTGCGTACCTGAGAAAGCCTGGCAAGACGCTTCTGAAAGAACACAGAGAGCGCTGAGACTTGTCCCTTAAGGGAGCCGAGCGACAAACCTTTTTCCAATCCTGATTGAAGAAAGGAAAGAAACGTGGGCAATGCAAATGGCCAGGGAGAAAATCCCTGATCAGAGCACCAAGAAAGGAATATCTTCCACGTCCTGTGGTAGATCTTGGCAGACGTTGGTTTCCTGGCCTGTCTCATAGTGGCAATGACCTCTTGAGACAACCCTGAAGACGCTAGGATCCAGGACTCAATGGCCACACAGTCAGGTTGAGGGCCGCAGAATTCAGATGGAAAAAACGGCCCTTGAGACAGCAAGTCTGGACGGTCTGGCAGTGCCCACGGTTGGCCCACCATGAGATGCCACAGATCCGGGTACCACGACCTCCTCGGCCAGTCTGGAGCGACGAGAATGGCGTGGCGGCAGTCTGACCTGATCTTGCGTATCACTCTGGGCAACAGTGCCAGAGGTGGGAACACATAAGGGAGTTGAAACTGCGACCAAACTTGAACTAAGGCGTCTGCCGCCAGAGCTCTGTGATCGTGACATCGTGCCATGAATGCCGTGACCTTGTTGTTGTGCCGGGACGCCATTAGGTCGACGTCCGGCATCCCCCAGCTGCAACAGATCTCCTGAAACACGTCCGGGTGAAGAGACCATTCCCCTGCGTCCATGCCCTGGCGACTGAGGAAGTCTGCTTCCCAGTTTTCTACGCCCGGGATGTGAACTGCGGATATGGTGGAGGCCGTGTCTTCCACCCACCTCAGAATCCGCCGGACTTCCTGGAAGGCTTGTCGACTGCGTGTTCCGCCTTGGTGGTTGATGTATGCCACCGCTGTGGAGTTGTCCGACTGAATTCGGATCTGCTTGCCTTCCAGCCACTGCCGGAAGGCCTGTAGGGCAAGATACACTGCCCTGATCTCCAGAACATTGATCTGAAGGGTGGACTCTTGCTGAGTCCACGTACCTTGAGCCCTGTGGTGGAGAAAAACTGCTCCCCCACCCTGACAGACTCGCATCTGTCGTGACCACCGCCCAGGATGGGGGTAGAAAGGATTTCCCTTTCGACAATGAGTTGGTCAGCAGCCACCACCGAAGAGAATCCTTGGCCGCCTGAGAAAGGGAGACGTTCCTGTCGAGGAACGTCGACCTCCCGTCCCATTGGCGGAGAATGTCCCATTGTAGTGGACGCAGATGAAACTGCGCGAAAGGGACTGCCTCCATTGCTGCTACCATCTTCCCTAGGAAGTGCATGAGGCGCCTCAAGGGGTGCAACTGGCCTTGAAGGAGAGATTGCACCCCTATCTATAGTGAACGTTGTTTGTCCAGCGGAAGCTTCACTATCGCTGATAGAGTATGAAACGCCATGCCAAGATATGTCAGCGATTGGGCCGGGGTCAGATTTGACTTTGAAAAGTTGATGATCCACCCGAAACTCTGGAGAGTCTCCAGCGCAACGTTCAGGCTGTGTTGGCATGCCTCTTGAGAGGGCGCCTTGATGTCTCCCCTCTCCAGCTCCGACTGCACACAGGAATGGCTGCCGGCGTCCTGTGAAGAGGGGCGTACTGTCCCCAGCGCACTAACACACCCAGCAATGCTGCGGTGTGTCTGCGCGCGGTCTGTACGGGGACACAGAGTACCTTGACGTAGCAGGGCCATGTCCCTGACGATACTCAGCTCCATATCCAGCAGATACCCCAGTGGCAGTGGATGGAGCACGGTCTCCTGTGCCTGGAGACCGGTAGGCTCCCATTTCACCCAGAGCCCTAAGGGGGATGGGGAAGGAAAGCAGCATGTGGGCTCCAGCCTCCGTACCCGCAATGGATACCTCAACCTTAACAAACACAGCCAAGAGTGGGGTGAGAAGGGAGCATGCTGGGGGCCCTATATGGGCCCACTTTTCTTCCATCCGACATAGTCAGCAGCTACTGCTGACTAAACAGTGGAGCTATGCGTGGATGTCTGACCTCCTTCGCACAAAGTTTGAAAACTGAGGAACCCGTGATGCACGGGGGGTGTATAGGCAGAAGGGGAGGGGCTTTACACTTTTAGTGTAATACTTTGTGTGGCCTCCGGAGGCATGAGCTATACACCCAATTGTCTGGGTCTCCCAATGGAGCGACAAAGAAAAAAAAGAAAAAAGAAAAGCATGGAATAAAATAAAAAATAAAAAAATAAAAAAACCCGCTACTGGTCTGAATGAACAGTTTCTCACCCAATTCTGGGTGGAAAAAAGACCCCAATTTCAGGCCTAATAAATAAAAATAAAATGTAAAATAAGATATTAAAAAGTGAGAAAATGGTCATTTTTATCATAAAAAATATGATTATTTTTTTTTACCCCCCCCCCAAAAAAATCTAAACGTCACGAAAAAAAATATATATTTTTTTCAAAGAATGATAAATATTTATAAAAATTAGCAATTTCACGTAAATATA
>NC_134364.1:31547351-31612351 GCF_048569485.1 Anomaloglossus baeobatrachus
CTGAAGTGAGGACTCTTGCTGAGTCCACGTACCTTGAGCCCTGTGGTGGAGAAAAACTGCTCCCCACCCTGAAAGACTCGCGTCTGTCGTAACCACCGCCCAGGATGGGGGTAGAAAGGACCTTCCTTTTGACAATGAGGTGGGAAGAAGCCACCACCGAAGAGATTCCTTGGCCGCCTGAGAAGAAGGGAATTTTGTTACTTACCGTAAATTCCTTTTCTTCTAGCTCTTATTGGGAGACCCAGACAATTGGGTGTATAGCTACTGCCTCCGGAGGCCACACAAAGTATTACACTAAAAAGTGTAAGGCCCCTCCCCTTCTGGCTATACACCCCCCGTGGAATCACGGGTTCTCCAGTTTTAGTGCCAAAGCAAGAAGGAGGAAAGCCAATAACTGGTTTAAACAAATTAACTCCGAATAACATCGGAGAACTGACAAACCGTTCAACATGAACAACATGTGTACCCGCAAACAAACCAAAAATCCCGAAGGACAACAGGGCGGGTGCTGGGTCTCCCAATAAGAGCTAGAAGAAAAGGAATTTACGGTAAGTAACAAAATTCCCTTCTTCTTCAGCGCTCTATTGGGAGACCCAGACAATTGGGACGTTCAAAAGCTGTCCCTGGGTGGGTAAAGAAAAACCTCTTGTCAGAGCTGCAAGACAGCGCCCCCCTACTGGGAAGCCACCGCCGCCTGCAGGACTCTTCTACCTAGGCTGGCATCCGCCGAAGCATAGGTATGCACCTGATAATGTTTGGTGAAAGTGTGCAGACTGGACCAGGTAGCTGCCTGGCACACCTGTTGAGCCGTAGCCTGGTGGCGTAATGCCCAGGACACACCCACGGCTCTGGTTGAATGGGCCTTCAGCCCTGATGGAACCGGAAGTCCAGCCGAACGGTAGGCTTCCAGAATTGGTTCTTTGATCCATCGAGCCAGGGTGGCTTTAGAAGCCTGCAATCCCTTGCGCGGACCAGCGACAAGGACAAAAAGTGCCTCGGAGCGGCGCAAGGGCGCCGTGCGGGAGATGTAGATTCTGATTGCTCTGACCAGATCTAACAAATGCAAATCCTTTTCATACCGGTAAACCGGATGAGGACAGAAAGAAGGTAAGCAAATGTCCTGATTTAGATGGAAATCAGATACTACTTTAGGAAGAAATTCTGGAGTGGGGCGCAAAACCACCTTGTCCTGGTGGACCACCAGGAAAGGAGCCTTGGATGACAGTGCTGCCAGCTCAGACACTCTCCGAAGAGACGTGATCGCCACTAGAAACACCACTTTCTGTGACAGGCGAGAAAAGGAAACCTCTTTCAAAGGCTCGAAAGGCGGCTTCTGTAGAGCAACTAGTACCCTATTCAGATCCCATGGATCTAACGGCCGCCTGTACGGGGTACAATATGACAAACCCCCTGTAGAAACGTGCGCACCTTAGACAGACGTGCCAGACGCTTCTGAAAAAACACTGATAGTGCCGAGACTTGCCCTTTAAGTGAGCCAAGCGACAAGCCTTTTTCTAACCCCGATTGTAGGAAGGAAAGAAGAGTAGGCAATGCAAATGGCCAGGGAGACACTCCCTGAGCAGAGCACCATGATAAGAAAATCTTCCACGTCCTGTGGTAGATCTTGGCAGACGTGGGCTTCCTAGCCTGCCTCATGGTAGCAACAACTCCTTGAGACAATCCTGCACACGCTAGGATCCAGGATTCAATGGCCACACAGTCAGGTTCAGGGCAGCAGAATTCTGATGGAAAAACGGCCCTTGGGACAGTAAGTCTGGCCGGTCTGGAAGTGACCACGGTCGGCCGACCGTGAGATGCCACAGATCCGGGTACCACGATCTCCTCGGCCAGTCTGGGGCGACGAGTATGACGCGGGTGCAATCGGATCTGATCTTGCGCAACACTCTGGGCAAGAGTGCCAGAGGCGGGAATACATATGGGAGTCGGAACTGCGACCAATCTTGGACCAAGGCGTCTGCCGCCAGAGCCCTTTGATCGCGCGACCGCGCCATGAATGCCGGGACCTTGTGGTTGTGCCGAGACGCCATGAGGTCGACGTCCGGCACCCCCCACCGGCGACAGATTTCCTGAAACACGTCCGGGTGAAGGGACCATTCCCCTGCGTCTATCCCTTGGCGACTGAGGAAGTCTGCTTCCCAGTTTTCTACGCCCGGGATGTGTACCGCGGATATGGTGGATGCTGTGTCCTCCACCCACGTCAGAATCCGCCTGACTTCCTGGAAGGCTTGCCGACTGCGCGTCCCTCCTTGGTGGTTGATGTATGCCACCGCTGTGGAGTTGTCCGACTGGATTCGGATCTGCCTTCCTTCCAGCCACTGCTGGAAGGCTAGAAGTGCCAGATACACTGCTCTGATCTCCAGAACATTGATCTGCAGGGTGGACTCTTGCTGAGTCCACGTCCCCTGAGCCCTGTGGTGGAGAAAGACTGCTCCCCACCCTGACAGACTCGCGTCTGTCGTGACCACTGCCCAGGATGGAGGTAGGAAGGATCTTCCCTGTGACAATGAGTTGGGCAGAAGCCACCATTGCAGAGAGTCCTTGGCCGCCTGAGAAAGGGAGACTTCTCTGTCCAGGGATGTCGACTTCCCGTCCCATTGGCGAAGAATGTCCCATTGAAGAGGACGCAGATGAAACTGCGCAAAGGGAACTGCTTCCATGGCTGCCACCATCTTCCCTAGGAAGTGCATGAGGCGCCTCAAGGAGTGCGACTGGCCCTGAAGAAGCGACCGCACCCCTATCTGTAGTGACCTCTTCTTGGTCAGCGGAAGCTTCACTATCGCTGATAGAGTATGGAACTCCATGCCAAGAAACGTTAGAGACTGAGTTGGTGACAGATTTGACTTTGCAAAGTTGATGATCCACCCGAAAGACTGGAGAGTCTCCAGCGTAACATTCAGGCTGAGTTGGCATGCCTCCTGAGAGGGTGCCTTGACAAGTAGATCGTCCAGATAAGGGATCACGGAGTGTCCCTGGGAGTGCAAGACTGCTACCACTGCCGCCATGACTTTGGTGAAAACCCGTGGGGCTGTCGCCAGACCGAATGGCAGAGCTACGAACTGAAGATGTTCGTCTCCTATTACCAAACGTAGAAAACGTTGGTGCTCTGTAGCAATTGGTACGTGGAGATACGCATCCTTGATGTCTATTGATGCCAGAAAATCTCCTTGAGACATTGACGCAATGACAGACCGGAGGGATTCCATCCGGAACCTCCTGGCGTTCACATGCTTGTTGAGCCTTTTTAGGTCCAGAACAGGACGGAAGGAGCCGTCCTTTTTTGGAACCACAAAGAGATTGGAGTAAAACCCTCGCCCTCGTTCCTGAGGGGGGACAGGGATTACCACTCCTTCTGCTCTTAGTGAGCTCACCGCCTGCAGAAGGGCATCCGCTCGGTCGGGATGTGGGGAGGTTCTGAAGAACCGAGGTGGAGGACGGGAACTGAACTCGATTCTGTACCCGCGCGACAAAATGTCTGTCACCCACCGGTCTTTGACCAGTGACAGCCAAATGCCGCAAAAACGGGAAAGCCTGCCACCGACCGAGGATGCGGAGGGAGGCGGCTGAAAGTCATGAGGAAGCCGCTTTGGAAACGGTTCCTCCGTTTGCTTTCTTGGGTCGTGAGTGAGCCCGCCATGAATCAGAGCTCCTTTGTTCTTTCTGCGTCCCTTTGAATGAGGAAAATTGGGCCTTGCCTGAGCCTCGAAAGGGCCGAGACCTCGGCTGCCACTTTTTCTGCTGAGGTTTGTTTGATCTGGGCTGGGGTAAGGACGAGTCTTTACCCTTGGACTGTTTGATGATTTCAGCGAGCTGCTCGCCAAACAGTCTATCTCCAGATAATGGCAAGTTGGTTAAACATTTTTTGGAACTAGCGTCTGCTTTCCAGTCCTTTAACCACAATGCTCTGCGCAACACTACGGAGTTGGCGGACGCCAACGACGTACGGCTCGTAGATTCCAGAACCGCGTTGATAGCGTAGGTCGCAAACGCAGACATTTGTGAGGTTAGGGTCGACACCTTTGGCACTGCTGGCTGCATGACAGCCTCTACCTGTGCCAACCCAGCTGAAATAGCTTGGAGTGCCCACACGGCCGCGAATGCAGGGGCAAACGACGCGCCGATAGTTTCATAGATAGACTTCAACCAAAGGTCCATCTGTCTGTCGTTGGCGTCTTTAAGTGAAGCGCCATCCTCTACCGCGACTATAGATTTTGCCGCAAGCTTGGCAATAGGGGGATCCACTTTTGGACACTGGGTCCAGCGTTTGATCACGTCAGGGGAAAACGGATAACGTGTATCCCTAGCGCGTCTGGAAAAACGCTTGTATGGCTGAGCGTGGTGTTTCTGGATAGATTCTCTGAAGTCAGAGTGGTCTAAAAAGGCACTCAATTTACGCTTGGGATACAAGAAATGGAATTTCTCCTGCTGTGCAGCAGCTTCCTCTGCTGAGGGAGCTGGGGGAGAAATATCCAACGCACTATTGATGGCCGAAATAAGGTCATTGACCATAGCGTCACCATCAGGGGTATCCAAATTGAGAGTGGTCTCATGGTCCGAAACCTGACCACTTTCTTCAGTCTCATCATAGAGAGACTCATCCCTGTGAGACCCTGAACAATGTGATGATGTGGAGGGTCTGTCTAAGCGAGCTTGCTTGGGCTGGCTGGGGCCGTCATCTGAGTCAGAGCCATCAGCCTGTGATACATGAGAGCCCCTTGAAGTACAGACTCGCTCCAATTGAGGGGGACCAGGGGGCAAGGACACAGCCGTGTCCGGAGCCTGAGTAATTGGCCTGGTTTGCAAGGCCTCAAGGATTTTTGTCATAGTGACAGCCATCTGACCAGCCAAAACTGCAAAATCTGTCCCTGTTACTGGGGCAGGACTTACAGGCGTCTCTGCCTGGGTTACTACTGCCACCTCCGGCTGACGAAGCGTTACAGGCACGGAACATTGCACACAATGGTGGTCAGTGGAGCCTGCCGGTAGATCAGTCCCACAAACAGTACAGACAGTGTACACAGCCCGCGCCTTGGGACCCTTGCGTTTTGTGGAGGACATGTTGCTGTCTCCTCAGCGCAATATGGGGTCTATAGCCAAGAAGCGCCCTACAGTGCAAATATATATACAATATCTATATGGCACCAGAAGAAAGTACACAAATAGAATCACTGTGGCACAAGAGGGGCTTTCAGCCTGCTTACCGCCCGCCTCAGAGCGGGTGCGTGGCCGCCAGACGCCCTGTCTGAGTCTCCCAGAGCCTGCCTGCCTGTCCCCAGCCGGACCGCATGAATAATGGCTGCCGGCGTCCTGTGAGGAAGAGGGGCGGCTCTGGGCGTTCCTAAACGAAGAGCGGGAAAGCGTGCTCTCACTGTGCCTCGTGAGGGGGCTGGAGCATGTAAATCAAGCTCCAGCCCCCGGCGCTGGCCATTGCACAGCGTCTCTCCTCCGCCCTGATTGACAGGGCGGAGGCGGGAACGAAGCGGCGCTAGGCCGCAAAAGCCGGGAAGTAAAGTTAGGAGCGCCGCCGCCGTAAAAGCGCGGTCGGCGCTCTGTCCCCGGCGCCCTGCATGTCGCAGTTGCGCCCCGCCGCAGGAGCGGTCGGCGCTAGTTCCCAAACACATAACCCGTCACCCAGCCATAACTAAGGTGACACAACCCCATTGCTTATGTCCCCGGCGCACTATAACGCCCAGCAAGTCTGGAGCGTTCTGTGCCTGCCGGGGACACCGAGTACCTGACAGATGCAGGGCCATGTCCCTGACTGTACCAATGCTCGACATCCATCAGGTTCGTTCTGGGTCTGTGGATGGAGCCCGGCCTCAGGGCTTTGTGGCCGGAAGGATCCCACTTCCACAGAGCCCTCCAGGGGGATGTGGAAGGAAAAACAGCATGTGGGGCTCCAGCCTCTGTACCAGCAATAGGTACCTCAACCTTTCAAGCACCATCTGGTGAGAAGGGAGCATGCTGGGGGCGCTATATGTGCCCACTTTTCTTCCATCCGAGTAGTTAGCAGCTACTGCTGACTACACACCGTGGAGCTATGCGTGGATGTATGACCTCCTTCACACACAAAGCTAAAACTGGAGAACCCGTGATTCCACGGGGGGTGTATAGCCAGAAGGGGAGGGGCCTTACACTTTTTAGTGTAATACTTTGTGTGGCCTCCGGAGGCAGTAGCTATACACCCAATTGTCTGGGTCTCCCAATAGAGCGCTGAAGAAAGAGAGACGTTCCTGTCGAGGGACGTCGACTTCCCGTCCCATTGGCGGAGAATGTCCCATTGTAGTGGACGCAGATGAAACTGCGCGAAAGGGACTGCCTCCATTGTTGCTACCATCTTCCCTAGGAAGTGCATGAGGCGTCTCAAGGGGTGTGACTGGCCTTGAAGGAGAGATTGCACCCCTGTCTGTAGTGAACGCTGTTTGTCCAGCGGAAGCTTCACTATCGCTGAGAGAGTATGAAACTCCATGCCAAGATATGTTAGCGATTGGGTCGGGGTCAGATTTGACTTTGAAAAGTTGATGATCCACCCGAAACTCTGGAGAGTCTCCAGCGCAACGTTCAGGCTGTGTTGGCATGCCTCTTGAGAGGGTGCCTTGACCAGTAGATCGTCCAAATACGGGATCACAGAGTGACCTTGAGAGTGCAGGACTGCTACTACTGCTGCCATGACCTTGGTGAAGACCCGTGGGGCTGTCGCCAGCCCGAAAGGCAGAGCTACGAACTGAAGGTGTTCGTCTCCTATAACGAAGCGTAGAAAACGCTGATGCTCTGGAGCAATCGGCACGTGGAGATAAGCATCCTTGATGTCTATTGATGCTAGGAAATCTCCTTGAGACATTGAGGCGATGACGGAGCGGAGGGATTCCATCCGGAACCGCCTGGTTTTCACGTGCTTGTTGAGCAGTTTTAGATCCAGAACGGGACGGAAAGACCCGTCCTTTTTTGGCACCACAAACAAATTGGAGTAAAAACCGTGACCTTGCTCCTGAAGAGGAACAGGGGTCACCACTCCTTCTGCCTTTAGAGTGCACACCGCTTGCAGAAGAGCATCGGCTCGGTCGGGAGGTGGAGAAGTTCTGAAGAATTGAGTTGGAGGACGAGAACTGAACTCTATCCTGTACCCGTGAGACAGAATGTCTCTCACCCAACGGTCTTTGACCTGTGGCAGCCAAATGTCGCCAAAGCGGGAGAGCCTGCCACCGACCGAGGATGCGGAGAGAGGAGGCCGAAAGTCATGAGGAAGCCGCCTTGGTAGCGGGTCTTCCGGCTGTCTTTTTTGGGCGTGACTGAGCCCGCCAAGAATCTGAGCTCCTCTGATCCTTTTGAGTCCTTTTGGACGAGGAGAATCGGGACCTGCCCGAGCCTCGAAAGGACCGAAACCCCGACTGTCCCCTCCTCTGTTGGGGTTTGTTTTGTCTGGGCTGAGGTAAGGATGAATCCTTACCCTTGGACTGTTTAATGATTTCATCCAAACGCTCACCAAACAGTCGGTCACCAGAAAATGGCAAACTGGTTAAGCACTTTTTGGAAGCAGAATCTGCCTTCCATTCCCTTAACCACAAGGCTCTGCGTAAAACCACGGAGTTGGCGGACGCCACTGCCGTACGGCCCGTAGAGTCCAGGACAGCATTAATCGCGTAAGACGCAAATGCAGACATTTGAGAGGTTAAGGATGCCACCTGCGGAACAGATGTACGTGTGACCGTGTCAATCTGTGTAAGACCAGCTGAAATAGCTTGGAGTGCCCATACGGCTGCGAATGCTGGAGCAAACGACGCGCCGATAGCTTCATAGATGGATTTCAACCAGAGCTCCATCTGTCTGTCAGTGGCATCTTTAAGTGCAGCCCCATCTTCCACTGCAACTATGGATCTAGCCGCAAGCCTGGAGATTGGAGGATCCACCTTGGGACACTGGGTCCAGCCCTTGACCACGTCAGGGGGAAAGGGATAACGTGTATCCTTAAGCCGTTTGGAGAAACGCTTATCTGGATAAGCGTGGTGTTTCTGGACTGACTCTTTAAAATCCGAGTGGTCCAGAAAAGTACTTAATTTACGCTTGGGATACCTGAAATGGAATTTCTCCTGCTGTGAAGCTGACTCCTCCACTGGAGGAGCTGGGGGAGAAATATCCAACATTCTATTGATGGACGCTATAAGATCATTCACTATGGCGTCACCATCAGGAGTATCCAGATTGAGAGCGGTCTCAGGATCAGAATCCTGATCAGCTACCTCCGCCTCATCATACAGAGAGTCCTCCTGCTGGGACCCTGACCAGTGTGATGAAGTCGAGGGCCGCTCATAGCGAGCCCGCTTAGGCTGTCTGGGACTGTCGTCCGTGTCAGAGCCTTCACCCTGGGATGCATGGGACACCCCCGGAGCCCGGAGCTGTTCCAACTGAGGGGGACCAGGGAGCAATGATTCAACAGTGCCCATGGTCTGAGTTACTGGTCTAGACTGCAAAGTTTCTAGAATTTTAGTCATAGTCACAGACAATCTATCCGCAAAAACTGCAAACTCCGTCCCCGTCACCTGGACAGTATTCACAGGTGGTTCTCCCTGGGTCACCTCTAGCAGAGGCCAAGGCCGAGCAAGTGCCACAGGGGCTGAGCACTGCACACAATGGGGGTCAGTGGAACCTGCAGGTAGAGTAGCCTCACATGCGGTACAAGCAGCATAGAAAGCCTGTGCCTTGGCACCCTTGCTTTTTGCGGATGACATGCTGTTGTCTCCTCTGAGTAATCTAGGAGGGTATATAGCCAAGAATCACCAGCGACCGTACAGTGCAATGTATAGCATGCAAGCATAAAAATACAAATGTACACTTCGGCACTAGTGGGGTCAGCACCAGAGGTGCCGCTTACCGCCCGCGGAAACGCGGGTGTGTGGTCGCCAGAATCCCGTGTCTGGGTCTCCCAGAACTTGTCTCCCCTCTCCAGCTCAGACTGCACACAGGAATGGCTGCCGGCGTTCTGTGAAGAGGGGCGGACCGTGGGCGTGCCTCAGACAAAGTGCGGGAAACTGGCGTCCCACTGTGTCCAGTGTGAGGGCTGGAGTATGTAAAATAGACTCCAGCCCCCTGCGCTGATGTTCTGTACAGCGTCCCGCCCTTCCCCTGACTGGCAGGCCTGGGGGCGGGAACGAAGCGAAACTAGGCCGCAAAAGCCGGGGACTCGAGTAATAAGCGCGGCCGTCATATATGCACGGCCAGCGCGGAAGTCCCCGGCGCACCACAAGTCCCAGCCGCGCCGCAGTGAAAACTGACAGCAGCGGCCGGCGCGGCAGTTCCCAATACATTAACTCACTCAGCAGAGCTGTAGTGAGTAGTGGCACAAGCGCGCAGCGCTGTTGTCCCCGGCGCACTAACACACCCAGCAATGCTGCAGTGTGTCTGCGCGCGGTCTGTACGGGGACACAGAGTACCTTGACGTAGCAGGGCCATGTCCCTGACGATACTCAGCTCCATATCCAGCAGAATCCCCAGGGGCTGTGGATGGAGCACGGTCTCAGTGCCTGGAGACCGGTAAAATCCCACTTCACCCAGAGCCCTAAGGGGGATGGGGAAGGAAGCAGCATGTGGGCTCCAGCCTCCGTACCCGCAATGGGTACCTCAACCTTAACAAACACCGCCGACAAAAGTGGGGTGAGAAGGGAGCATGCTGGGGGCCCTAGTATGGGCCCTCTTTTCTTCCATCCGACATAGTCAGCAGCTGCTGCTGACTAAACAGTGGAGCTATGCGTGGATGTCTGACCTCCTTCGCACAAAGCATGAAAACTGAGGAGCCCGTGATCCCACGGGGGGTGTATAGGCAGAAGGGGAGGGGCCTTACACTTTTAAGTGTACTGCTTTGTGTGGCCTCCGGAGGCAGTAGCTATACACCCACTTGTCTGGGTCTCCCAATTAGGAGCGATAAAGAAAAGTATTTTTTGGATTATAACATGCACCCCAAATTTGGAGAAAAAATAAAATGTGAGAAAAGAAGGGAATTTTGTTTACTTACCGTAAATTCCTTTTCTTCTAGCTCCAATTGGGAGACCCAGACAATTGGGTGTATAGCTATGCCTCCGGAGGCCACACAAAGTATTACACTAAAAGTGTAAAGCCCCTCCCCTTCAGCCTATACACCCCCCGTACTGCTACGGGCTCATCAGTTTTGGTGCAAAAGCCAGAAGGAGGAAAAAATTATAAACTGGTTTAAAGTAAATTCAATCCGAAGGAATATCGGAGAACTGAAACCATTTAACATGAACAACATGTGTATACAAAAAACAGGGGCGGGTGCTGGGTCTCCCAATTGGAGCTAGAAGAAAAGGAATTTACGGTAAGTAAACAAAATTCCCTTCTTCTTTGTCGCTCCTAATTGGGAGACCCAGACAATTGGGACGTCCAAAAGCAGTCCCTGGGTGGGTAAATAATACCTCATAATAGAGCCGTAACGGCTCCGTCCTACAGGTGGGCAACTGCCGCCTGAAGGACTCGCCTACCTAGGCTGGCATCTGCCGAAGCATAGGTATGCATCTGATAGTGTTTCGTGAAAGTGTGCAGGCTCGACCAGGTAGCTGCCTGACACATCTGCTGAGCCGTAGCCTGGTGTCGCAAGGCCCAGGACGCTCCCACGGCCCTGGTAGAATGGGCCTTCAGTCCTGAGGGAACCGGAAGCCCCGAGGAACGGTAAGCTTCGAGAATTGGTTCCTTGATCCACCGAGCCAGGGTTGATTTGGAAGCTTGTGTCCCTTTACGCTGGCCAGCGACAAGGACAAAGAGAGCATCGGAGCGGCGCAGGGGCGCCGTACGAGAAATGTAGAGTCTGAGTGCTCTCACCAGATCTAACAAGTGCAAATCCTTTTCACATTGGTGAACTGGATGAGGACAAAACGAGGGTAAGGAGATGTCCTGATTGAGATGAAAAGTGGGCAAGGCAAATGGCCAGGGAGAAAACGCCTGAGCAGAGCACCACGACAGGAATATTTTCCACGTCCTGTGGTAGATCTTGGCGGACGTTGGTTTCCTAGCCTGTCTCATAGTGGCAATGACCTCTTGAGATAATCCTGAAGACGCTAGGATCCAGGACTCAATGGCCACACAGTCAGGTTGAGGGCCGCAGAATTCAGATGGAAAAACGGCCCTTGAGACAGCAAATCTGGTCGGTCTGGCAGTGCCCACGGTTGGCCGACCGTGAGATGCCACAGATCCGGGTACCACGACCTCCTCGGCCAGTCTGGAGCGACGAGGATGGCGCGGCGGCAGTCGGCCCTCATCTTGCGTAACACTCTGGGCAACAGAGCCAGAGGAAGAAACACATAAGGAAGCTGAAACTGCGACCAATCCTGAACTAAGGCGTCTGCCGCCAGAGCTCTGTGATCTTGAGATCGAGCCATGAATGTTGGGACCTTGTTGTTGTGCCGTGAAGCCATTAGGTCGACGTCCGGCATCCCCCAGCGGCAACAGATCTCCTGAAACCCGTCCGGGTGAAGGGACCATTCCCCTGCGTCCATGCCCTGGCGACTGAGAAAGTCTGCTTCCCAGTTTTCTACGCCCGGGATGTGACCTGCGGATATGGTGGATGCTGTGGCTTCCACCCACAGCAGAATCCTCCGGACTTCCTGGAAGGCTTGCCGACTGCGTGTCCCACCTTGGTGGTTGATGTAAGCCACCGCTGTGGAGTTGTCCGACTGAATTCGGATCTGCTTGCCTTCCAGCCACTGCTGGAACGCTTTTAGGGCAAGATACACTGCCCTGATCTCCAGAACTTTGATCTGAAGTGAGGACTCTTGCTGAGTCCACGTACCCTGAGCCCTGTGGTGGAGAAAAACTGCTCCCCACCCTGACAGGCTCGCGTCCGTCGTGACCACCGCCCAGGATGGGGGTAGGAAGGATTTCCCTTTCGATAATGAGGTGGGAAGAAGCCACCACCGAAGGGAAGCTTTGGTTGCTTGAGAGAGGGAGACGTTCCTGTCTAGGGACATCGGCCTCCTGTCCCACTTGCGTAGGATGTCCCATTGAAGAGGACGCAGGTGAAACTGCGCGAAAGGGACTGCTTCCATTGCTGCCACCATCTTCCCCAGGAAGTGCATGAGGTGCCTCAAGGGGTGTGACCGACCTTGAAGGAGAGATTGTACCCCTGTGTGTAGTGAACGCTGTTTGTCCAGCGGAAGCTTCACTATCGCTGGAAGAGTATGAAACTCCATGCCAAGATATGTCAGTGATTGGACCGGTGTCAGATTTGACTTTGGAAAATTGATGATCCACCCGAAACTCTGGAGAATCTCCAGAGTAACGTTGATGCTGTGTTGGCATGCCTCTTGAGAGGGTGCCTTGACCAGCAGATCGTCTAAGTAAGGTATCACTGAGTGACCCTGAGAGTGGAGGACCGCAACTACTGTAGCCATGACCTTGGTGAAAACCCTTGGGGCTGTCGCCAGGCCGAACGGCAGTGCCGCGAACTGAAGGTGTTCGTCTCCTATGGCGAAGCGCAAGAAGCGCTGATGCTCTGGAGCAATTGGTACGTGGAGATAAGCATCCTTGATATCGATCGATGCTAGGAAATCTCCTTGGGACATTGAGGCGATGACGGAGCGGAGGGATTCCATCCGGAACCGCCTGGTCCTTACGTGTTTGTTGAGCAGTTTTAGGTCCAAAACAGGACGGAAGGACCCGTCCTTCTTTGGAACCACAAACAGGTTGGAGTAGAAACCGTGACCCTGTTGCTGAAGAGGAACCGGGACCACCACTCCTTCTGCCTTCAGAATGCCCACCGCCTGCAGAAGAGCCTCGGCTCGCTCGGGAGGCGGAGATGTTCTGAAGAATCGAGTCGGAGGACGAGAGCTGAACTCTATCCTGTAACCGTGAGACAAAATGCCTCTCACCCAACGGTCTTTTACTTGTGGCAGCCAGGTGTCGCAAAAGCGGGAGAGCCTGCCACCGACCGAGGATGCGGTGTGAGGAGGCCGTAAGTCATGAGGAAGCCGCCTTGGTAGCGGCACCTCCGGCAGTCTTTTTAGGGCGTGATTTAGACCGCCATGCGTCGGCGTTCCTCTGATCCTTCTGAGGCCTTTTGGACGAGGAGAATTGTGACCTGCCCGCACCCCGAAAGGACCGAAACCTCGACTGTCCCCTCCTCTGTTGGGGTGTTTTTGGTTTGGCTTGGGGTAAGGATGTTTCCTTTCCCTTGGATTGTTTGATGATTTCATCCAATCTCTCACCAAACAAACGGTCGCCAGAAAATGGCAATCCAGTTAAGCACTTTTTGGAAGCCGAATCTGCCTTCCATTCCCGCAGCCACAAGGCCCTGCGTATTACCACCGAATTGGCGGCTGCAACCGCCGTACGGCTCGCAGAGTCCAGGACAGCATTAATAGCGTAGGACGCAAATGCCGACGTTTGAGAGGTTATGGACGCCACCTGCGGCGCAGACGTACGTGAGTGCGTCAATTTGCGCCTGACCAGCTGAGATAGCTTGGAGTGCCCATACGGCTGCGAATGCTGGAGCAAAAGACGCGCCGATAGCTTCATAGATGGATTTCAACCAGAGCTCCATCTGTCTGTCAGTGGCATCCTTGAGTGAAGCTCCATCTTCCACTGCAACTATGGATCTAGCCGCCAGTCTGGAGATTGGAGGATCCACCTTGGGACACTGAGTCCAGCCCTTGACCACGTCAGGGGGAAAAGGGTAACGTGTATCCTTAAGGCGCTTGGAAAAACGCTTATCTGGATAAGCTCGGTGTTTCTAGACTGCCTCTCTGAAGTCAGAGTGGTCCAGAAACATACTCTTTGTACGCTTGGGAAACCTGAAACGGAATTTCTCCTGCTTGAGAAGCTGACTCCTCCACTGGAGGAGCTGAGGGAGAAATATTCAACATTTCATTGATGGACGCAATAAGATCATTCACTATGGCATCCCCATCAGGAGTATCAAGGTTGAGAGCGGCTTCAGGATCAGAATCCTGATCAGCTACCTCCGCTTCATCATACAGAGAGTCCTCTCGCTGAGACCCTGAACATTGTGATGATGTTGAGGGAATTTCATAGCGAGCTCGCTTAGTCGGTCTGGGGCTGCGGTCCGTGTCAGAGACCTCACCCTGGGATCCATGAGACACCCCGGGAGGACATTGCTGTTCCAACTGAGGGGGACCAGGGGGCAATGATTCCACAGTGCCCCTGGCTTGAGATGCCGGCCTGGACTGCAAGGCTTCTAATATCTTAGCCATAGTCTCAGAAAGTCTTTCAGTAAAAACTGCAAACTCCGTCCCTGTCACCTGGACAGTGTTAACATGTGGTTCTCCCTGGGCCACCCCTAGCAGAGGCTCCGGCTGAGAAAGTGCCACAGGGGCCGAGCATTGCACACAATGAGGGTCAGTGGAACCTGCCGGCAGTATAGCCGTACATGCTGCACAGGCAGCATAGTAAGTCTGTGTCATGGCACCCTTGCTATTTGTGGACGACATGCTGTTGTCTCCTCTGAGCAATACAGGAGGGTAAATAGCCACAAATCAACAGTGCACCCTACAGTGTAAAGCATAGACTATAATCATATAAACTATAAATACACTTCTGCACTAGTGGGGCCAGCACCACAGGTGCTGCTTACCGCCTGCGCAAAGCGTTTGTGTGGGCACCAGAATTCCTGCCTGGGTCTCTTTGAGCTTGTCTCTCCTCTCCAGCGTTAGCAGAGCTGAGAGGAATGGCTGCCAGCGTCCTGGGGAGAGGAGGGAGCCGTGGGCGTGCCCTAGAAAGTGCGGGAATCTGGTGCCCCACTGTGCAGAGTGAGGGGGGTGGAGTATGCAAAGCATGCTCCAGCCCTCAGTGCTGCCGTCCTGTACAGCGTCCCACCCTTCCCCTGACTGGCAGGGCTGGGGGCGGGAAAAGAATGAGACTAGGCCGCAGAAGCCGGGGACTATAGTTATAAGCGCGGCCGCCGTATAAGCGCGGTCGGCGCGGAAGTCCCCGGCGCACTAACAGTCCCAGCCGCGCCGCAGGGATAACCATGGCATCGGCGGTCAGCGCGGCAGTCCCCCTACACAAATACACTCAGCGACGCTGAAGTGTATAGTGGCACAAATGCAGCCAGCGCTGCTGTCCCCGGTGCACTAGCACACCCAGCAATGCTGGAGTGTTGCTGTGCGCGGTCCCCACGGGGACACAGAGTACCTCCAAGTAGCAGGGCCATGTCCCTGAACGATACTTGGCTCCTATCCAGCAGGGTCCTCAGGAGCTGTGGATGGAGCACGGTCTCCTGTGCCTGGAGACCGATGGGATCCCACTTCACCCAGAGCCCTAATTGAGGGATGGGGAAGGAAAGCAGCATGTGGGCTCCAGCCTCCGTACCCGCAATGGATACCTCAACCTTAACAACACCGCCGACAAGAGTGGGGTGAGAAGGGAGCATGCTGGGGGCCCTGTTATGGGCCCTCTTTTCTTCCATCCGACATAGTCAGCAGCTGCTGCTGACTAAGCTGTGGAGCTATGCGTGGATGTCTGACCTCCTTCGCACAAAGCAGAAAAACTGATGAGCCCGTAGCAGTACGGGGGGTGTATAGGCTGAAGGGGAGGGGCTTTACACTTTTAGTGTAATACTTTGTGTGGCCTCCGGAGGCATAGCTATACACCCAATTGTCTGGGTCTCCCAATTAGGAGCGACAAAGAAAAGGGGTCTGTCTTGTAATCTTACCGAGGGGTGGCAGCAGTGGTGGAGCGGGGTCACAGGAGGTAGTGGAGCAGGGTGATGCTGCAGGCAGTGCTCTGGGTGTCCCATATACTGTCCCAAAAACTGTCGGTGATGCGGGCTTCAAACAAATGGCACCCAAAGTTCCAGCTCAATGACAAGCCAAGATTTCATCTGCGCACGCGCCACCTGCAGGCGCCATTTTCCTTAAGTCTGCTGCTGGGAGATCAATGGGCCGGAGGCAGCGCATGCGCAGATGAGATCTTAAGTCAAAAGCTTAATCTGCACATGCGTCAACTCTCGGCGCCATTATTTGAAGCCCTCAGCATCCACAGCACAGCAGCCCCAGCACGGCCGCCCGCAGCCCCAGCACGGCCGCCCGCAGCCCCAGCACGGCCGCCCGCAGCCCCAGCACAGCCGCCCGCAGCCCCAGCACAGCCGCCCGCAGCCCCAGCACAGCCGCCCACAGCCCCAGCACAGCCGCCCACAGCACAGCGCCCGCTTCATTGCCCCTGCCTCCTGCAAGTCCTCTCCACTACCTCCCAGTAAGCTAGATTTGGATTTTAAAAGGCACCACTCATTTTCCTCCCAAATGTTTGGAAGAAAACTGCGTCTTATTATTTAAAAAATATGGTATGTGAAAATATACTCTTACGTTAATAAGTTATCCCCTATTGCTAAAATAAGGAAAAGATTATTGATCGCTGCTGGGATCCCCACCGATCCCAAGAACCGGGCTTTGTAGTGAAGTGGAGGTTGAGCATCCACTGTGCAGTAGTGTCAAAGAGTGGAGGTGCACATGCTCGACCTCTGCTCCATTCGGATGGGGCTCTGCAGAGCCCCATTCTTAAGATTAGTAGCGAGTCAGACCACCGCCATGGATATGTTATCCCCAATACTATCAGTAGAGGATAACTGAACTTGTAAGGGAGAGGAAGCTCGCATACCCCAGAGGGGCACTCCATAAGGTCACTGCCGAGTGCACCTCCATGAGAGGTTCTCTGTAAAGGGTGTAAAATGGTATTTCTAGGTCAGATTGCCTTTTCAATCATTTACGCACAATCATTCTATCAGCCACCTATTATGCATAAAAATGCAACAAGGCACTCATATGGAAATCCCTACTTTTTGCATGCATTTCCATGATGCCACATTGTTTGATATAGATGACATACCTGGAAATAATGAATGGCAGCAGGGTCAAAATGTTTAAAACCATTCAAGAGATGCAACTTAAAAAGGGAATATATCAGCAGGTTTTTGCTATGTAATCTGAGAGCAGCATGATGTAAGGGCTGAGACCCTGATTCCAGTGATGTATCATCTACTAGGCTGTGGGTAGTTGTTGAAATAAAATCAGCGTGTGATCAGCAGAATATCCCTGCCGGACTAGTTGTTTCATGCCTGCTAGTCCATCCCCACTGCCACCAGCGATTAGCAGCTTTCTGGCAATATACAGTGTACACAGAAAGCTGAGCATTCTGAGCACCGTTAGATCTGCAGCAGAGAAAACGGTTATTCCATCAAAATGACAGTATACAGAGCAATATAGGAATCAGAGCCTGAGCCCCTGAAACATGCTGCTCTCAGATTACATAGCAAAAGACTGCCGACAGATTCCCTTTAAAGGAATGGGCTTAGAAGTGCCGTGGTGTGATACTAATGAAAAATACATTGTACCTACCTTCAGTGACGGGCTGTAGTTTGGTGGAACGCTCTGAATCGGGGGAATGGAGCGGTTCTGGTTCCTTCAGACATTCCAGCTGCAAAAAGGGATCGTAGTCTTCAGATGTCAGATCTGACAGGCTCAAGGGAAAGTACCGGGGATTGCTGAAATGTTGCGAGCCGTAAACACAGTCATGCAAGACCTGCAAGTGCATTAGAGAAAACAACTAAAAGATCATCCGGACTACGAGCGCCCAACAAAAGGGGCAAATTCAGTGATTAACGGCGCAAAAATCAATATGCATCCAACTAGAATGAATTACACGGCGGACCAAAGGGGCTTTCTGGGGAAGACGTTCTTACAGTAATCAGCCGAGGAGACTGTGATTGATGCCTGGACCCGCTATATTGTATACGCCTAGGCATGGATATAAGAAGCAGCAGGCAAGCGGTTTGCCCAAATTTATACTCCTCTGCACATGGGATTAGGTAGCTTTAGCTGACATGGTAAAAAAAAAAAACCCATCAAGACCTTGTACCTAGAGATGGGCGTCCACACAAATGTTCTCGTTTGGCCAGACTTAAAAAAAAATAAATAAATAAATAAATTAAAAAAAACCCAAAACAGACTAACTCGAACATCTGCTCGGATGCCAAACCCCATATAAGTCTATGGGAACCCGAACATTAGCTGTAAATGCTGGTAGAAAGCGCTAGAGGGATTAGAGCAGGACAATTATACTTAGAGTCTCCCGTGCGGCACTACTTCCGGGTCCGCTCATTACTTCCCATACACATTCACTGCTTCCCCTGCCCACCATCAGTCCTGGCGTCTGTGATTGGTTGCAGTCAGATTGCGCCCCCCACACTTTGTGACAGGGTCTGTGATTGGTTGGAATCACACACGCTGCCGGTGTCCCTATAGTGGTGTAAAAATAAATAAAAATTTAAAAGAATGGTGTACAGGCCCCCCCCCCACCCCCACATATTATGATACCCAGCACAGATAAAGCATAAGACTACAGGCTGCAGCCCCCAGCTGTGCACGTATCTTGGTTGTGTATAAAAAAAAAAAAAAAAAAAAAGACCCCATGCGGGTTTTTTGTAATTATTTAAATAAATAATTCAAAAAACTGTGTGAGTGTGTGTATGTCCCTAGTTTTGATACCCAGCCATGATAAAGCAGACAGCTGGGAGCTGGTATTCTCAGGCTGGGGAGGCCAATGGATTTTGGGCCTCCCAGGCTAAAAATAGCAGTCTGAAGCTGCCTAGAATTATTGCATCCATTAGATGTGACAATCCTGGGACTTTTCTCGAATCAACCAGATTGTCCTGGTGCAGTGGCAATAGAGGTAATATAAGGGATTAATGATAGCTCACAGCTGCCACTGATACCTAGATCAATAATGGGAGGTGTTTATGAGACCCTCCCACCATTACTAATCCTGTATGTGAAAAGAAATAACCACAAACACTGAAAAAATCCTTTATTTAAAATACAAAACAAAAAAAACCCCACCCTCTTTCTCCAATTTATTAACCCCAAACACCCAGGTGCAACATACTCCACACAAAGCCCCACAACGATCCTGGTACTGCTACATATGGAAGTCGCAATTAAACTTTTTTTTTTTTTTTTTTAAATTACATTTTTATTAAACCAGCAGACCTGTTTCGTGTTGAAATTTATAAACCAAATCTCTGCAACAAATTTGCATCTCCTGGCAAAAACCCCCCACATCAATATCGCATTAAAACCACATAGCGTTGAGATGCGTTTTTTTCCAGAAGATGCAGATCTGGTGGAGGAATTTATTGTATAAATGTCAGCATGAAATCTCCATCTCTTTGCAAAAAAAAACATGTGTTTTTTGCCAGGAGATCCCGTTCTCATTGAAGCCAATGAGTTCACCTGAGGTGAGGTCGCGAGGTCAGTTTACCTGAAGTCACAGGTAGGGGACCGCGGCAACCTCCAGCTGTAACTGCTGGTAAGATCAGTGACGTCACCACTCACAACTGCGGCTCAGTCAGTCTCTGCCTGAAGCCGCAGCGGACGGTCATGTTTTGTGCCCGCACGCTACAACTTCAGTATGTAGCAGAGCCAGGATCATCATGGGACCTTGTATGGATTACATTGTAACTGTATGTTTGATGGGTTAATAAATTGGAGAAAGAGGTTGGTTTTTTTTTGTATTTTATTTCAAATAGACAGAAAAAAGAGAAAAAGGGAAAAAAGAGAAAGAGAGGAGGGATACTGGAACGTATGTGTGTGTCAGCGGAACAAAGAGGGACCTGGCAGCGATACAGATCAATGTGGGAGAGCCCATCCACCTTCAGCACTTACCAGCTGTAGTTGTTGTTAAGGAGTCTGGTGAGTGCTTTTTCCTTTTTTTTGAGGCAGTTGTATGTTCTTTTTTGGGGCTGTCCCCTCGCTCTCTACTTGGGGCTGTGTCCCCTCGCTCTCTACTTGGGGCTGTGTCCCCTCGCTCTCTTTTTTGGAGCTGTGTCCCCTCGCTCTCTTTTTTGGAGCTGTGTCCCCTCGCTCTCTTTTTTAGAGCTGTGTCCCCTCGTTCTCTTTTTTGGAGCTGTGTCCCCTCGCTCTCTTTTTTAAAGCTGTGTCCCCTTGCTCTCTTTTTTGGAGCTGTGTCCCCTCGCTCTCTTTTTTGGGTCTGTGTCCCCTTGCTCTCTTTTTTGGGTCTGTGTCCCCTCGCTCTCTTTTTTGGGTCTGTGTCCCCTCGCTCTCTTTTTTGGGTCTGTGTCCCCTCGCTCTCTTTTTTGGGTCTGTGTCCCCTCGCTCTCTTTTTTGGGTCTGTGTCCCCTCGCTCTCTTTTTTGGGTCTGTGTCCCCTCGCTCTCTTTTTTGGGTCTGTGTCCCCTCGCTCTCTTTTTTGGGTCTGTGTCCCCTCGCTCTCTTTTTGGGTCTGTGTCCCCTCGCTCTCTTTTTGGGTCTGTGTCCCCTCGCTCTCTTTTTGGGTGTGTCCCCTCGCTCTCTTTTTGGGTCTGTGTCCCCTCGCTCTCTCTTTGGGGCTGTCCCCTCGCTCTCTCTTTGGGGCTGTCCCCTCGCTCTCTCTTTGGGGCTGTCCCCTCGCTCTCTCTTTGGGGCTGTCCCCTCGCTCTCTCTTTGGGGCTGTCCCCTCGCTCTCTCTTTGGGGCTGTCCCCTCGCTCTCTCTTTGGGGCTGTCCCCTCGCTCTCTTTTTAGGGCTGTCCCCTCGCTCTCTCTTTGGGGCTGTCCCCTCGCTCTCTTTTTAGGGCTGGCCCCTCGCTCTCTTTTTGGGGATGTCCCCTCGCTCTCTTTTTGGGGATGTCCCCTCGCTCTTTTTAATAAAGTTGTCCTGCTGTATTCTTTAACTTTTTTAACTGCTCAGACACTTCATTGTTGAACTGCAATTAGGCATTATTTTTGGAGTAGGGGTTATATTTTAGGCAAAAATGAATAAATTCAGCTCACCTCTCTTCACCCTAGGGTCCACCACCTATGCACGGAACGCCCTGGCCTGGGCGGATAAACACAGTCAGAGAAGAAAAAATTGTTTTCAGCATCGCTATATGGAGAATTGTTATACGACTAGAACAGTTATTTAGTCCATTAAAAACAGGATGCCACACACAAAAGGGCAATGGGGCACACAGTGAGAGACACGGGGATATTCCCCATCCTACGCGTTTCAACCTTGCGGTCTTAGTCATGGAATGTGACTTTCCATGACTAAGACTGCAAGGTTGAAACGCATAGGATGGGGAATATCCCCGTGTCCCTCACTGTGTGCCCCATTGCCCTTTTGTGTGTGGCATCCTGTTTTTAATGGACTAAATAAATGTTCTAGTTTTATAACAATTCTCCATATACCGATGCTGGAAACATTTTTTTCTTCTCTGATTATATTTTAGGCACACTCCTAAAAAGTCTTCTAGGGCTTATTTTCGAGGTAAGTGTTATTTTCGGGGAGACACGGTATTATGAGGTAGCAGTCATGTTACACTACCTTATAGGCACAGTGCAATACTGAGTTTTCCTTCCCTTGGTTCTCACTCCCGGCGTGTCGCACTGGCTTCAGTAATACTGAGAGGGGCAGAGCCATCATCCATTCTAGAAGCGAGAGCAGCAGAGACACGATCAGCTGAAAGACAATGATTACAGCGTCACTCATCTATATATGATCTGTGCATGAGCCTGTAATATACAACAAAAGCGGCAAATCTGGTGACATCCTGCAAATGTGCCCACCGAGATTAACACACATGGAGATGTCGGAATAAGGGATCACATGGCAGGATCATGTTGCTTTCGGCCATCATGCTTCCTGTGAAGGTCCATTTGTAACATAATGGAGGAGACATAGAAAATACTTGTATACCGCACAAAGAAGGGAATTTTGTTTACTTACCGTAAATTCCTATTCTTCTAGCTCCTATTGGGAGACCCAGACAATTGGGTGTATAGCTTCTGCCTCCGGAGGCCACACAAAGTATTACACTTTAAAAAGTGTAACCCCTCCCCTCTGCCTATACACCCTCCCGTGGATCACGGTCTCCTCAGTTTTGGTGCAAAAGCAGGAAGGAGAAAACTTATAAATTGGTCTAGGGTAAATTCAATCCGAAGGATGTTCGGAGAACTGAAAACCATGAACCAAAAGAACAATTCAACATGAACAACATGTGTACACAAAAGAACAACCAGCCCGAAGGGCACAGGGGCGGGTGCTGGGTCTCCCAATAGGAGCTAGAAGAAAAGGAATTTACGGTAAGTAAACAAAATTCCCTTCTTCTTTGTCGCTCCATTGGGAGACCCAGACAATTGGGACGTCCAAGAGCAGTCCCTGGGTGGGTAAAAGAATACCTCAATAAAAAGAGCCGAAACGGCCCCCTCTTACAGGTGGGCAACCGCCCCCTGAAGGACTCGCCTACCTAGACTGGCGTCTACCGAAGCATAGGTATGCACTTGATAGTGTTTCGTGAAAGTGTGCAGACTAGACCACGTAGCTGCCTGACACACCTGCTGAGCCGTAGCCCGGTGCCGCAATGCCCAGGACGCACCCACGGCTCTGGTAGAATGGGCTTTCAGCCCTGAAGGAAGCGGAAGCCCAGAAGAACGGTAGGCTTCGAGAATTCCTTGATTTCCTTCGAGGTTCCTTGATCCACCGAGCCAAGGTTGACTTGGAAGCCTGCGAACCCTTACGCTGGCCAGCGACAAGGACAAAGAGCGCATCTGAACGACGCAGGGGCGCCGTGCGAGACACGTAGAGTCGGAGTGCTCTCACCAGATCCAAGGAGTGCAAATCCTTTTCACATTGGTGAATTGGATTAGGGCAAAATGAAGGCAAGGAGATATCCTGATTGAGATGAAAAGGAGATACCACCTTAGGGAGAAATTCCGGGACAGGACGCAGAACCACCTTTTCCTGGTGAAACACCAGGAAGGGGGCTTTGCATGACAGCGCTGCAAGCTCAGACACTCTCCGGAGTGATGTAACTGCCACTAGAAAGGCCACCTTCTGCGAAAGACGTGATAAAGAGACATCCCGCAGCGGCTCGAAAGGTGGTTTCTGAAGAGCCGTTAGCACCCTGTTAAGATCCCAGGGTTCCAGCGGACGCTTGTAAGGTGGGACTATGTGGCAAACTCCCTGCAGGAACGTGCGGACTTGCGGAAGCCTGGCTAGGCGCTTTTGAAAAAATACGGAGAGCGCCGATACTTGGCCCTTGAGAGAGCCGAGTGACAAACCCTTGTCCATTCCGGATTGAAGGAATGAAAGAAAAGTGGGTAAGGCAAACGGCCATGGAGGAAAACCGTTATCAGAGCACCAGGATAAGAAGATTTGCCAAGACCTGTAATAGATCTTGGCGGACGTTGGTTTCCTGGCCTGTCTCATGGTGGCAATGACATCCTGAGATAACCCTGAAGACGCTAGGAGCCAGGACTCAATGGCCACACAGTCAGGTTGAGGGCCACAGAATTCAGATGGAAAAACGGGCCTTGTGACAGCAAGTCTGGGCGGTCTGGAAGCGCCCACGGTTGACCCACCGTGAGATGCCACAGATCCGGGTACCACGACCGCCTCGGCCAGTCTGGAGCGACGAGAATGGCGCGACGGCAGTTGGACCTGATCTTGCGTAACACTCTGGGCAGCATCGCCAGAGGAGGAAACACATAAGGCAGTCGAAACTGCGACCAATCCTGAACTAACGCGTCCGCCGCCAGAGCTCTGTGATCCTGAGACCGAGCCATGAATGCCGGGACTTTGTTGTTGTGCCGTGACGCCATGAGATCGACGTCCGGCGTTCCCCAGCGGCGACAGATCTCTCAAAACACTTCTGGGTGTAGAGACCATTCCCCCGCATCCATGCCCTGACGACTGAGAAAATCTGCTTCCCAGTTTTCTACGCTCGGGATGTGAACTGCGGAGATGGTGGAGGCTGTGGCTTCCACCCACTGCAGAATCCGCCGGACTTCCTGGAAGGCTTGACGACTGCGAGTGCCGCCTTGGTGGTTGATGTATGCGACGGCAGTGGCGTTGTCCGACTGGATACGGATCTGCCTGCCCTCCAGCCACCGATGGAAAGCCAATAGGGCTAGATACACTGCCCTTATCTCCAGAACATTGATCTGAAGGGAAGACTCTATCGGAGTCCAGGTTCCCTGAGCCCTGTGGTGGAGAAAAACCGCCCCCCACCCTGACAGGCTCGCGTCCGTGGTGACCACAGCCCAGGTTGGGGGTAGGAAGGATTTTCCCTGCGATAGAGAATTGGGAAGGAGCCACCACTGAAGAGACGTCTTGGTTGCAAGGGAAAGAGAGACGTTCCTGTCGAGGGAAGCCGACCTCCTGTCCCATTTGCGGAGAATGTCCCATTGGAGTGGCCGCAGATGGAATTGCGCGAACGGCACTGCCTCCATCGCTGCCACCATCTTCCCCAGGAAGTGCATGAGGCGCCTTAAGGGGTGTGACTGACCCCGAAGAAGTGATTGCACCCCTGCCTGCAGAGAAAGCTGTTTGTCCCGCGGTAGCTTGACTACCGCTGACTGTGTATGAAACTCCATCCCGAGGTAAGTCAGTGATTGGGTCGGTGTCAACTTGGATTTCGGGAAGTTGATGATCCACCCGAACTGCTGGAGAGTCGCCAGAGCGACGGTAAGGCTGTGTTGACACGCCACCCGAGAAGGTGCCCTGACTAGGAGACCGTCTAAGTAGGGAATCACCGAGTGGCCCTGAGAGTGTAGGACCACCACAACGGATGCCATGACTTTGGTGAAAACCCGTGGCGCTGTTGCCAGGCCGAAAGGCAATGCCACGAACTGAAGGTGTTCGTCCACGATGGCGAAACGCAAGAAGCGTTGATGCTTGGGTGCGATCGGCACGTGGAGATAAGCATCCTTGATGTCGATCGATGCTAGGAAGTCTCCTTGTGACATCGAGGCGATGACCGAGCGGAGAGATTCCATCCGAAACCGTCTGGTTCTCACATGTCTGTTGAGTAGTTTGAGGTCCAGAACGGGACGGAATGATCCGTCCTTTTTTGGCACCACGAACAAGTTGGAGTAAAAGCCGCGACCACGTTCCTGAAGGGGAACGGGGATCACAACTCCTTCTGTCTTCAGAGCGTCCACTGCCTGAAAAAGTGCGTCGGCCTGAGCGGGGGGCGGAGAGGTTCTGAAGAAACGAGCCGGAGGACGAGAGCTGAACTCTATTCTGTAACCGTGAGACAGAATGTCTCTCACCCATCGGTCTTGAACATGTGGCCACCAGGCGTCGCCAAAGCGGGAGAGCCTGCCACCGACCGAGGATGCGGCTCGGGGATGCCGAGAGTCATCAGGAGGCTGCCTTGGAGGCAGTGCCTCCTGCGGCCTTTTGGGGGCGTGACTTGGACCGCCACGCATAGGAGTTCCTCTGGCCTTTCTCCGGCCTGCTGGACGAAGAGGATTGGGGCTTGGCGGAGGGACGAAAGGACCGAAACCTCGATTGTATTTTCCGTTGCTGCGGTCTCTTAGGTTTGGACTGGGGTAAGGAGGAGTCCTTTCCCTTGGATTCCTTAATAATCTCATCCAATCGTTCGCCAAACAAGCGGTCGCCAGAAAACGGCAAACCGGTTAAGAACCTCTTGGAGGCAGAGTCTGCCTTCCATTCGCGCAGCCACATGGCCCTGCGGACTGCCACAGAGTTAGCGGATGCCACCGCTGTACGGCTAGCAGAGTCTAGGACTGCGTTCATGGCGTAGGAAGAAAAAGCTGACACTTGAGAAGTCAAAGACGCAACTTGCAGAGCAGAATTACGTGTGACAGCATTAATCTCAGCCAGACAAGCTGAGATAGCTTGGAGTGCCCACACGGCTGCAAAGGCCGGGGCAAAAGACGCGCCCGTGGCTTCATAGATGGACTTCACCAGGAGCTCTATCTGCCTGTCAGTGGCATCCTTTAGCGATGAGCCATCTGCAACCGATACCACAGATCTAGCCGCCAATCTAGAGACTGGAGGATCCACCTTGGGACATTGAGCCCAACCCTTAACGACTTCAGAGGGGAAGGGATAACGCGTGTCAGTGAGGCGCTTAGTAAAGCGCTTGTCCGGAACCGCTCTGGGAACCAGAGCAGCGTGAAGAAGTCGGGGAAGATTCCCAGCGAGCCCGCTTAGCCTGTCTAGGACTGTGGTCCGGGCAGGAGTCCTCCACGTGAGACCTAGGGCCCAACCTGGAAGCGCGCTGCGGCGTGGACCGAGAGGGGCCTGGAGGCGACGATAAAACAGGGGCCGGGGCCTGTGTAAGGACCGGTCTGGACTGCAAAGCTTCTAGCAGCTTGGCAGACCATTTGTCCATAGACTGAGCCATGGATTGTGAAAGTGACACAGAGAGTTTCTCAGCAAAAGAGGCGAGCTCTGTCCCTGCCGCCTGGACAGGGGGAGCAGGGGGGTCTACATGAGCCGAGGGGCCCACTAGTGACCGAGGCTCCGGCTGAGCAAGCGAAACAGGGGTCGAGCATTGCTCACAGTGAGGGTAGGTGGAACCCGCAGGTAACATAGCCCCACAAGAGGTACAGGCCGCAAAAAAACCCTGTGCCTTAACAGATTTGCTCCTTGTGGACGACATGCTGTTGTCTCCTAGGAGAATGATCACTGAGGGTATATGGGCAAAAAAGGGTATACAGCCCGACCGAACAGAAATATATATATAAATACGTATCTATTCCGGCACCCTAGGGGGACCAGCACCGGGTGAACGGTGTGGCTTACCGACCGCTAAAAAGCGGAGTGTGTGTCCTCCAGATTCCCTGCCTTAGGTCCCCCGGAGCTGCAGAGCTCTTCACTGAGAATCCTCCACCGGCAGAATGCCAAAAAATGGCTGCCGAAGCTCTCAGGGGAGGAGTGGAGCCGTGGGCGGCGCCAGGAAAGTGCGGGAATCTGGGGTCCCCACAGTGATCAGTGAGGGGGGAGGAAACATACAGGATGCTCCGGCCCTCACATCCGACGTCAGGTTGGCAGTCCCGCCCTTACCCCTGACAGGCAGGCCCGGGGGCGGGATTTTTGCGACTAGGCCGCGATGAAGCCGGGGACTAAATTTGAGACCGCGCCCGACAAGCAGGTACGGTCGGCACGGAAGTCCGCCGGCCTTCTCAATTCAGCAGCTGCCGCAGCGTCTGGGAAGAAGGTGCGCTCCCTGCACAGTCCCCAATGGGGACACAGAGTACCTTAGAGTTGCAGGGCCCGGTCCCTGAGGTTGAATAGACTCCGGTCCGGCAGATTCCCACAGGGGCTGCGGAGGGAGCACGGTCCCATATGAGAATGCATGAGTGGATGTGTGCCTCCTTCCACACAAAGCATAAAACTGAGGAGCCCGTGATCCACGGGAGGGTGTATAGGCAGAGGGGAGGGGTTACACTTTTTAAAGTGTAATACTTTGTGTGGCCTCCGGAGGCAGAAGCTATACACCCAATTGTCTGGGTCTCCCAATGGAGCGACAAAGAAAACCACAATTCTGGCTCATCCTCTTTCATATTTGCGCTTGTGCCGATCTTCTGTTACTCCTCCTGGAGGACACATCAGTAGGGTGTGCCGCTGTGTAGCGGAAGTACTGATTGGTTAGTGGCTGACTATGAAGGGACACACCCCCAACTGGTAACACCCAGTTGTCATATTGAGCGTATGTTTCTAGGAGGAATTACAGAGGAATGGTAAAACCTAAAGTTCTAAGAAAAGATGGGGAATACAAGCATTTATTAGCAGATATGAGCTTAGTAATGAGGACCTGTCACAGGACTTTTTAACGGCCAGTGTTATAGACTTACTCGGATGGAGGAAAGTATCTGGACACTAGTAATGGCCGGTGTTCTAGACTTACTTGGGTAGAGGAAAATATCCAGCCTTCGGTAACGGCAGTCATTATAGACTTACTTGGGTAGAGGAAAGTATGCGGACACCAGTAATGGCCGGCATTATAGACTTACTTGGGTAGAGGAAAGTATGCGGACACCGGTAATGGCCGGCATTATAGACTTACTTGGGTAGAGGAAAGTATGCGGACACCGGTAATGGCTGGCATTATAGACTTACTTGGGTAGAGGAAAGTATGTGGACACCGGTAATGGCCGGCATTATAGACTTACTTGGGTAGAGGAAAGTATGCGGACATCGGTAATGGCCGGCATTATAGACTTACTTGGGTAGAGGAAAGTATGCGGACACGGGTAATGGCTGGCATTATAGACTTACTTGGGTAGAGGAAAGTATGTGGACATCGGTAATGGCCGGCATTATAGACTTACTTTGGTAGAGGAAAGTATGTGGACACCGGTAATGGCCGGCATTATAGACTTACTTGGGTAGAGGAAAGTATGTGGACACCGGTAATGGCCGACATTATAGACTTACTTGGGTAGAGGAAAGTATGCGGACACGGGTAATGGCCAGCATTATAGACTTACTTTGGTAGAGGAAAGTATGTGGACACCGGTAATGGCCGACATTATAGACTTACTTGGGTAGAGGAAAGTATGTGGACACCGGTAATGGCCGACATTATAGACTTACTTGGGTAGAGGAAAGTATGTGGACACCGGTAATGGCCGACATTATAGACTTACTTGGGTAGAGGACAGTATGCGGACGCCGGTAATGGCCGGCATTATAGACTTACTTTGGTAGAGGAAAGTATGTGGACACCGGTAATGGCCGGCATTATAGACTTACTTGGGTAGAGGAAAGTATGTGGACACCGGTAATGGCCGGTGTCATAGACTTACTCGTTTATCTTGCTCATAAGAAGATGTCTCAGCAGTTGGTAACAGATGTGTCACAGTGGCGAGAAGGATCTGCAGCAAACAAGAAGGAAGGCAAAGATTTAGCTGATAAATGGTGCTGGAAGGTAAGCACCCAACTAAAAGAAAATCAGGGGTATTTCCAGGATATACAGTGGAACCTTGGTTAACGAGAACAATCCGTTCTGGGACTGTGCTTGTTAACCAAGTTACTCGTTCAGCAAAGCAAGATTTCCCATAGGAAATCATTACAATGCAGACAATTCCTTCTACAACTTGTTATATGTCCCATCCTGGTCCCCTATTGTCATTCCACACACGCACAAACTCACACACAAACTAACACAAGCACACGCACATATTATGCTCACCTTACCTTCTGTTCCATCGCCGGCCTGCTGGGACTTGCTGTTCGCTACCACGGGCTGTGTATCGGGTAACCATGACGACGAGGGAGGAACTTCCCCACCCAGAGCGCTGACATCAAAGGCAGGAGCCTCTGATTGGTCAGCGCGCTGCCTTTGAGTAGCGTCTGACAGCGGAAGTTCCTGCCTCGTCGCCGATGGTTACCGATACACATCCTGGAGCGGCGAACCACAGGACCCAGGAGGCCGGCGATGGAATGAAAAGTACACATATTATATTATGCTCACCTTACCTTCCGTTCCATCACCGGCCTCCTGGGTCTTGTAGTTCGCTGCAAGGATTCCTCCCTCGTCGCGATGCAGCAGCGAACTACAAGAACCATGAGGCCGGCGATGGAACGGAAGGTAAGGTGAGGAAAATACTGTATGTGTATGCGCATGCGTGTTTGTGCGGACTGCAAGTGCGGGTCAGAGCGCGGTGGATATATGGAACCGGAAGTGTGTGCGGTGAGGATTTTGCTCGTACAGCAAAGCTTTCTTGTAAACAGAGTTACAAATTTACAGAAAGCTTTGCTTATTAAGCGAAATTTTCGTTAACTGTGTTACTCGATAAGCGAGTTTCCACTGTACTTGGTGTGGGGAGCAAATTATAGGACCCAAATTAATTCTGACAAGAAAGTGCCCCAAGTTTTGCACCTCCTTCACTGATTTTCCCTGTAGAGAGTGCCTCTACTACCGAAACTACAACTACACCAGCGCTGCAGACCCTTTTAATATTAGAAATTGTGGGATTTCCAGAAGTCAGACACCTACTGATCAGAAGTGATAACATATCCACGTATCAATGTGAAGATAATTGAAGACGCCTTTAAAGAGGACAAGGCTTTTTCTAAGGAGGTTTTAAATATAAGAGAACCTATCGGCAGGATAGATAGAGCCCCTTTAAGGCTTTTTCATACCTTCCTAGTAGTTTTTCGTGGGCCATTCTGGGGAGATCTATTCTTGAAGATTCCTGCTGAAGTCCAGCGTAGTGGGCACCTCACTCCACACCTTTGCTGTACTTCGCCAGCCACCGGTGGGTCTCTGGTCAATGACTGACGGGTCGCTCTTTCCTCGGTGACCTGTCTTGCCTGCGCAGGCGCAGTCATTATCAGGGCTTGTTTTGTCAGAAGCGGCGGCACCTGCGCAGTGAGCTAAATTGTGAGATCAATGTTCTGGCTCCCGCAACGTCATTAGATCATGGCGCAAGTGGTGCCACTTCTGATGTAACAAACCTGGGCTCTGACTGCGCCTGCGCAGTTCAGACAGGTCACTGAGGGCACAGCGACCTGTCAATCATTGACCAAAGGCGGGCGCGGAAGTACAGCAGAGGCGAGGAGTGAAGTACCCGCATCGCTGCACTTCTGCAGAAGACTCAAGAAAGGATTTCTCAAAAATTCCCTAATGAAAGTCTATAATATTAGGAAGGTATGAATGTAAGGGGCTACACTCATACCTTTAGTTACAGATAGAATATCTTGCTGACAGATCCTCTTTACATTTAATACCTCTTCTAATTGCTGCTTTTTTCCCCGATTCTGGAACAGTTTTTCTTTTTCTTCCGCCCCCTTCCGTTACTATGTTATGCCCCCTGTCCCCCAGTAATAATGGTGCAAATTTTCTCTTTCACCAACTGGGCGTATACCACAGAACTTCCCTGTGGGCGTTTTATTATGCTCCTCTGACGCGGGCCAATCAAAACAAGAGAAATTCGGTGGCACACGCCCAATTGGTTAATATCAACATTATTATTACCAGGGGTCTTATCTTTGGAATAGAGGGGAGTAGAAGAAAAAGAAAAACTGATCCAGAATCAGTAAAGAAGCAACAATCGGAGGAGGGGAACAGTTTAAAGAAAATAAAAAATCCTATTAAAGGTCCTTATCATCTCTGCCTTTCTGTGTGGATTCTATAGATATTAATAGGACGTATGCTGAACGTGTAGCGCAGTGGTTCATTTTCCTACACGGTTTCCATAACTTCCATTTATTTCTATGGGAATTACACAAACAGTACAGAACAACTGAGCTCAGCCGTTTTCAAAGATCCAGTTCTGAAGTCCGGGACTGAGAAGAGATATTCCCATGATGAACGGCGGAGATGGAAATAACCCTCTAAATCTCCTTACTATAAGGGTATGTGCCCACAATCAAGACCAGCTGTGTCCTCGACGGGGCCATGAGTCTCCTCTGCAGGAGACCGCAGCTGCTTGTGCCCAAGATCAAAAATCAGGGCGGTGTGGTCTCTCCCTGCAGAGAACGCTTGCGGCTCCGCAGCAAAGAATTGTCACGCTGTAGCTCGGGAAGCTGCACCACAGGTCCATTTTCGCTGCGGGCAGTACACGCACAGTGGGCAGGAGATTTCTATAAATCCCATCCACTGTGCTTGTACTGTACAACGCAGCGTTTTGGACGCAGCTGAAACATGCTGCGCCCAAAACTCTGTAAACCCTGATCGGGGGGACGCATCCTGACACAGAGTTACATCATTATATTGATTCCATATGTGAAGGTAGAACAATATATGAATAATTAGGTCCATATTAAATTGTTTATACTATAAGGAGTCATCCCAAAAACAACCTTGTTCCTATAAAAAGATCTCCATATTTATATATATATGCTGGCAATAAGCGAGAAGAACCAAATATGTCGGTTTTCTAATAAATATGCTTTTATTTTATACAATTAATTATTTCATCATATAATACCAAAAGGATGCAAAAAGGTAAGCAAGGCAAGATACAAAGATGTGCACATGTTAAAACTGCAAACTGCAGGGGGGGGTGTCTGAAAACTAGCGTCTGAGAAAAAACAGTCATTTAATGATCAACACCATTCTCCATGGATAACATAAATAGTCATGACAATAAATGAGCATACTAGTCAGATGTGGGATCGGTAACAGCCATGATAATTTCAACAATCAGGGAGAACAGTCATATAATCATTAATAATCATCACAATCCTCCATAGATGGCATATAAATGCTCATAACATTATGTGAGCATACTAATCACATGTGAGATGATGGCAACCGTAACAGTTTAGACAGTCAAGGATATCCCATGTATAAATACAATTGGCACAATGATAGTTACATCTGTCAATTTTGAATGGTTTCTGAAAAAAACACACATGACAGAAGGAGTGCGTGTGAGCAGACCGCCAAATACCAAGGTCTGTCTCGCAAGAAGGATTCCGGCGCCACCTGGGACTATATTCTGGTTAAATAACCTACCCAAGTGTACAGGTTATTTAACCAGAATATAGTCCAGGTGGCGCCGGAATCCTTCTTGCGAGACAGACCTAGGTATTTGGCGGTCTGCTCACACGCACTCCTTCTGTCATGTGTGTTTTTTTCAGAAACCATTCAAAATTGACAGATGTAACTATCATTGTGCCAATTGTATTTATACATGGGATATCCTTGACTGTCTAAACTGTTACGGTTGCCATCATCTCACATGTGATTAGTATGCTCACATAATGTTATGAGCATTTATATGCCATCTATGGAGGATTGTGATGATTATTAATGATTATATGACTGTTCTCCCTGATTGTTGAAATTATCATGGCTGTTACCGATCCCACATCTGACTAGTATGCTCATTTATTGTCATGACTATTTATATGTTATCCATGGAGAATGGTGTTGATCATTAAATGACTGTTTTTTCTCAGACGCTAGTTTTCAGACACCCCCCCCTGCAGTTTGCAGTTTTAACATGTGCACATCTTTGTATCTTGCCTTGCTTACCATATGTGAAGGTAGCCTGGGCTATAGATTGTTTGCTCAAATGTAATAAGATTATCTGTGTATGTAAATAATCAAAATATAGATGTCATTGCATAAATATGTGTGTCTATATGACAATAGAACAGATGCCATAATCTGATTCTAAGTTGTATGTTCAAGAAGGGGTTAACCAAGGACGAGTGAACAAATGTACAAACAATGCACAGAGAAGGTATTCATAGTAAAAGTCTTAACAGTGGTTTCACATAAACAAGGAATGTGTTATTTGTGGGATGAAATGTGTGTTTCTATGTTTCTACGCATTTCCCTGAACCTCCCTAATACGGCTTCGATGTATGAGAAAGACAGATTTTGATACTTTGTACGTGTTTGAAGGTTGAAATGTAATATGAATATCTGATCTATTCAATACACGAGTCAGTCGCCTAAACTGGCCCAAAGAGTGAACAGTTTCTGTGATCATTGCTTCTGAGTTATTTATTATATCCGCGCAGATAGCTAATTTGGCCCGTGCCTCTGGATCTACCCTAAACAAAGACTCCATTAGCAGTCTTACCTAAATTTCTCCCTTGACACATATAGCAGCATTTTATCTTGGACGACAAAACTGATGCACAGAGCGTGGAAATGGTGCCCCCTACCTCTATGATTTTCAGTGGGTAGTCCGGGTGGTAAATTTGCAGCTGTGGGACGTAGTTAAGGAGAACGTTCAGAACGCTGCACGCTACTTGTGCCACCACTTTATTGGGGAACTAAAAAAACAAAACAAACAACAGAACAATCTCCCATTAGTTACAGATACTATTGTTGCTAAAGCTGGTGTCACACATAACGACGACGACAACGACGTCGCTGCTACGTCACCATTTTCTGTGACGTTGCAGCGACGTCCCGTCGCTGTCGCTGTGTGTGACATCCAGCAACGACCTGGCCCCTGCTGTGAGGTCGCCGGTCGTTGCTGAATGTCCAGCTTCATTTTTTGGTCGTCACTCTCCCGCTGTGACACACACATCGCTGTGTGTGACAGCGAGAGAGCGACGAAATGAAGCGATCAGGAGCCGGCACTGGCAGCTGCGGTAAGCTGTAACCAGCGTAAACATCGGGTAACCAAGGGAAGACCTTTCCCTGGTTACCCGATGTTTACGCTGGTTACCAGCCTCCGCTCTTGCTGCCAGTGCCGGCTCCTGCACTGTGACATGTGGCTGCAGTATGCATCGGGTAATTAACCCGATGTATACTGTAGCAAGGAGAGCAAGGAGCCAGCGCTAAGCAGTGCGCGCGGCTCCCTGCTCTCTGCACTGACATGTAGCTGCAGCACACATCGGGTTAATTAACCCGATGTGTGCTGCAGGAGAGCAAGGAGCCAGCGCTAAGCGCGGCTCCCTGCTCTCTGAACTGTGACATGTAGCTGCAGCACACATCGGGTTAATTAACCCGATGTGTGCTGCAGGAGAGCAAGGAGCCAGCGCTAAGCGCGGCTCCCTGCTCTCTGAACATGTAGCACAGCGACCTTATGATCGCTGCTTCTGCTGTGTTTGACAGCTAAGCAGCGATCATAACAGCGACTTACAAGGTCGCTGTTACGTCACCGAAAATGGTGACGTAACAGCGACGTCGTTGTCGCTGTCGTTTAGTGTGAACCCAGCTTAACAGACGGGAATCGGAGGCATGACAGGAAAGTGGAGATATTGCAGGGCATGAGGTCAAGGTGTCGCGGACATAAAAGGTGCACAAAATTGATTGTCACATGCTTTTCATAAAAGCTGCAGCTCACGGGTCGCAACGCAACCCCATACACTTATATTATGCAGTGATGTAGCATGGTGCTATCATTGGCCATCTCTCATGCAAACGTCCTTTAGATGTAAAATGCAATTGCAAGTCAACATGCCCTGGGATAGGGAATAACTTCCCAAACACTGGGGGTCTGACAGCTGGGGCCCCCATCAATCCCCAAAACAAGGGCTCTGAAGATAGCTGACCGCAACGCTCGGCTGGTCTTCGGTGCTTCCAAAAGAATGGATGGAGAGGCAGTGTGCATGATTGACCTCCGCTCAGCTCACCCTTCAGGGCCCAGGATTAGTGGGGGCCCCAGCGATGAGGAAACTATTCCCTCATGGACGGAGGATTACTTACAAACTTTAACCATTCCATTTTATAAGCGGTCCTTACTTTTAAGGAGACACAGATGACATTAAGAGCCTCTTTGATCTGGGGATGACGTGTTTGATTGACCAGCTCCTCGCACATCCAGATTCCTAGGCTGCACAGAGCGACACATCTGCCACATAGAGAACTGGATTATTACAATGCATAGGATTGGTGTCCAGAAAGCATGGTGGGTCTGCTCCCCGATAATAAAACATCTGCTGCTTGCAGTTTGGACACCACATTCAAGGACTTATGGTGCCAAGTGTCCACCCCCTGACACTGTACCAAAGGTAGGAAGGATTTTCGAGGTCCTACCTTGCTGGCCCAGATGGTTCCTCTCTGGCAGAGCTTAACACAGTTTTGATAGTGAGCTCCTACGAGAAGACAAAAAGACATTGTGAGGCGGCCTACGTCATGTTCATGGCGGTCTGATACAGAAAATGATCAACAATCGGTCCATAGAGTATTTAGGGTGTTAATTAGACACCATAACATCAGACATGGCATGCTCCTGTTCACATTGCCTAATTATTGTCATCCCCACTGGTTACTAATCAGCAGCTTTGACATAAACCCCCCCCCCCCCCCATCATGCTTAACAACAAAGGATGCGACCCGCAGGTGACAATGCCGGATCGTCACTCACATGTGGAGAGCAAGCACTGACTTGTCACTTACCCTTACATCTAGGTTGTTAGATTATGTACTTCCAGTGTTTGGCAATTCTTCGCATTTGAGTCTTTAAAGGGGTTGTCCACTACTTTTACATTCATGGCCTATCCATAGGATGGGCATCAATGTCTGGTCGGCCGGTGTCTGACGCTGTACACCCTTACTGACCAGCTGTTCTTGGTGCCGGCGGTGGCAGCAGACAGCCAGAAATGCTCAGGTACGTATATGCCCCATCTTCTGATAGTGGCTGCGACCTTCTATTGATTTGTACATTTTGGAAATCCTCTTTAAAGGGCTATTCAGACATATAGGAAATGTGATGCCCACTAGATTGTCAGGGGTCAGACTACCAGATTGCTCCATTCCATCTGCATGGACTGCCACATATTTAGAGAGAGGAGGACAAGAGTTTTTTTTAGTGCAAAAAAATATTACAAATTTTTATTAGACATAGTGGGGATATACATCCAAACAGTCGTTAAAAACAGGTTAAAATTTTAATGACGGATTGCCCCCACATAAGACATAATACAAGGGCTAAGGTGTATACATGTGGAACATATGGGTAAAGCACACTCAAATGTACAGGAAAAGCATGTGGGTATTATCTGTCAACCTGCTGAATACTTCATAATCATACTGCCAGACAAAAATGCTGCAGTATTGAACACAGCTATAATTGAGTTTATGACCCCACTAGAGAAACTGCACAAGCAAGTACCGGGTACCAGTAACGCCCTGTATCAGTCCAACCAGGTAAGGAGGGGAGCTCCGTCAGGGGTAGAGCCTCTGGAAGACCTACGTACGTTTCGATATTAATGGATAATAATCTTCATCAGGGAGGAAGCGTCTTGCCTCCTCCCTGATGAAGATTTTTATCCATTAATATCGAAACGTACGTAGGTCTTCCAGAGGCTCTACCCCTGACGGAGCTCCCCTCCTTACCTGGTTGGACTGATACAGGGCGTTACTGGTACCGGTACTTGCTTGTGCAGTTTCTCTAGTGGGGTCATAAACTCAATTATAGCTGTGTTCAATACTGCAGCATTTTTGTCTGGCAGTATGATTATGAAGTATTCAGCAGGTTGACAGATAATACCCACATGCTTTTCCTGTACATTTGAGTGTGCTTTACCCATATGTTCCACATGTATACACCTTAGCCCTTGTATTATGTCTTATGTGGGGGCAATCCGTCATTAAAATTTTAACCTGTTTTTAACGACTGTTTGGATGTATATCCCCACTATGTCTAATAAAAATTTGTAATATTTTTTTGCACTAAAAAAACTCTTGTCCTCCTCTCTCTAAATATGTTAATGAGTTTGTGCTAACTGGGTTGGGTTCCAGAAAAATCTGGACCTACCCTTTATTTTGCTATGGTATTTTGGAGTACCCCTTCCTTAATCATGGACTGCCACATGTAGCTGATTGCGGCACATGGCCTTCTGCCAGACCCTAAAGGCCGCTTTACACACTGCGACATCGCTAGGGATCGCACCCGTCCCCGTCGTGCGTGCGTCACGGGCAAATCGCTACCCGTGGCGAACAATATCGCACATACACAAACACACGCACATACCTTCCTAACGACGTCGCTGTGGGCGGCGAACAACCTCTTTTTTAAGGGGGCGGTTCGTGCGGCGTCACAGCGACGTCACACAGCGGCCCACCAATAGAAGCGGAGGGGCGGAGAGCAGCCGCATGAAAGTCACATCCACCTCGTTGCCGGAGGACGCAGGTACAGTGGTGTTCGCCGTTCCCGGGGTGTCACACATAGCGATGTGTGTTGCCTCAGGAATGATGAACAACCTGCGTCCAGCACCAGCAACGATATTTGGGAAAGGAACGACGTGTCAACAATCAACGATTTTTGTCGTTTTTCAGATCGTTAGAGGTCGCTCGTAGGCGTCACACGCAACGACGTCGGATGTGCGTCACAAATTCCGTGACCCCGACAATATCTCGTTAGCGATGTCGTTGCGTGTGACGGGGCCTTTAGACTTTGAATGGAGTGGAAGCATGCATGTCGTACCTATCATTTGTGGGAGAAGCACGTCCCCTGTTCTAATGGGTATCTCATCGCTCAGACCACCCAATATAGCAGCTATCATCTATCATATGAATAGGTGATGGCTGCTGGAATTCGCTAGAGTGTACCCTCTCCTCCAACACCTCTCCTGACGTATTTCCAGAACACTACACCTCCTGACATGCGCTTGTCCTTGTGCGTTATTTTCTGTACAGTTTTCTGGATGGTCTATGGTAATTGCTAAAGCCAAGAGAGGGCAAGTTTTATCAGAGTCCGGGATAAGGACCCCAGCGGATCACTATACTGGAATATTCTATAAAATACCACCTATAGGGAAGAGTGGAAATCTTGGCAGAAGCTCCCTTTTTGTACATTTTTGGTAAACGCTAAATGTAAGGAAAGCGAAATCATTGTAAGATGACAGGTTTTGCACCTTTACACCTTTGTGCAGCAACTGCTCCCCATACTCAGAATCTCTGTTTATTAAATGGGAACATTTTTAGCTACATCCAGAGGCTGACAGTTTTCGGTCAGAATAGGTGTATACACAGGACTACTTCAGCGATTTTATTATTGTCGCCTCTGATACTAATCAGTAACTTGTCTTCAGTGTGTGCATTAAACTTCTTACGGGTCACGGTCTTCTGCCGTTCCCAGCGCAGCTCAGGTCCTCTTCTGGATTATGCCGACTCACAAAGATATTTGTGATCCACACAAAAGATACTATCATTGTACATCTGAGACTCAGAATGAGGCCTCTCATATATAGATTTCACTATAAAACAAACTAATGGTCAGCAGTGTGAGCCGACAAGAAAGACGCTATGACATGGTGCAGCAGAGGAACCGAGCCACGCTGAAAACGGCAGAAGACACCAACCACCAACCACCTACAAAACATTGCAACCAAGGGGGGGCAACACAAAAAATGTGTGATGCTTTAATGGGAATTTGTTATCAGAATACGACCTTTTCTTTTAAATCACGTTTTTATGTAAAATACACTGTATTGTTCATTATTAGCAATGTCTTTTTTCCCCTCATTTCACAATTTGTTCTAAAAATGGAAATTTGTACAGTTTTCAGATATGTCACTAGGGCTTGTATATAATGTGTGCGTGTATATATATATATATATATATATATATATACACATTATAAACGCAATATATACACATATATATATATATATATATATATATATATATATATAGAACACAACGTGTGTGTGTGTGTATATAATATATATATTATATATATATGAGAGATATTAAAAAAGGGAATTTTTTGTTTACTTACCGTAAATTCCTTTTCTTCTAGCTCCTATTGGGAGACCCAGACAATTGGGTGTATAGCTTCTGCCTCTGGAGGCCACACAAAGTATTACACTTTTAAAAAGTGTAACCCCTCCCCTCTGCCTATACACCCTCCCGTGGACCACGGGCTCCTCAGTTTTGGTGCAAAAGCAGGAAGGAGAAAACTTACAAATTGGTCAAGGGTAAATTCAATCCGAAGGATGTTCGGAGAACTGAAGACCATGAACCAAAAGAACAAATCAACATCAACAACATGTGTACACAAAAGAACAACCAGCCCGAAGGGCACAGGGGCGGGTGCTGGGTCTCCCAATAGGAGCTAGAAGAAAAGGAATTTACGGTAAGTAAACAAAATTCCCTTCTTCTTTGTCGCTCCATTGGGAGACCCAGACAATTGGGACGTCCAAGAGCAGTCCCTGGGTGGGTAAAACAATACCTCAATAAAAAGAGCCGAAAACGGCCCCCTCTTACAGGTGGGCAACCGCCGCCTGGAGGACTCGCCTACCTAGACTGGCGTCTGCCGAAGCATAGGTATGCACTTGATAGTGCTTCGTGAAAGTGTGCAGACTAGACCATGTAGCTGCCTGACACACCTGCTGAGCCGTCGCCCGGTGCCGCAATGCCCAGGACGCACCTACGGCTCTGGTAGAATGGGCTTTCAACCCTGAAGGGAGCGGAAGCCCAGAAGTACGGTAGGCCTCGAGAATCGGTTCCTTGATCCACCGAGCCAAGGTTGACTTGGAGGCCTGAGAGCCCTTACGCTGGCCAGCGACAAGGACAAAGAGCGCGTCTGAACGGCGCAGGGGCGCCGTGCGAGACACGTAGAACCGGAGTGCTCTCACAAGATCCAAAGAGTGCAAATCCTTTTCACACTGGCGAATTGGATTAGGGCAAAAGGAAGGCAAGGAGATATCCTGATTGAGATGAAAAGGGGATACCACCTTAGGGAGAAATTCCGGGACAGGACGCAGAACCACCTTATCCTGGTGGAAAACCAGGAAGGGAGCTTTGCATGACAGCGCTGCAAGCTCAGACAGTCTCCGAAGTGATGTGACTGCCACCAGGAAGGCCACCTTCTGAGAAAGACAGGAGAGAGAGACATCCCGCAGTGGCTCAAAAGGCGGCTTTTGAAGAGCAGTCAGGACCCTGTTAAGATCCCAAGGTTCCAACGGACGTTTGTAAGGTGGGACCATGTGGCAAACCCCCTGCAGGAACGTGCGGACCTGCGGAAGCCTAGCTAGACGCTTTTGAAAAAACACGGAGAGCGCCGATACTTGGCCCTTGAGAGAGCCGAGGGACAAACCCTTGTCCATTCCAGATTGTAGGAATGAAAGGAATGTTGGTAAGGCAAACGGCCATGGAGGAAAACCGTTATCAGAGCACCAGGATAAGAAGATTTGCCAAGACCTGTAATAGATCTTGGCGGACGTTGGCTTCCTGGCTTGTCTCATGGTGGCAATGACATCCTGAGATAACCCTGAAGACGCTAGGAGCCAGGACTCAATGGCCACACAGTCAGGTTGAGGGCCACAGAATTCAGATGGAAAAACGGGCCTTGTGACAGCAAGTCTGGGCGGTCTGGAAGTGCCCACGGCTGACCCACCGTGAGATGCCACAGATCCGGGTACCACGACCGCCTCGGCCAGTCTGGAGCGACGAGAATGGCGCGACGGAGTCGGACCGGATCTTGCGTAGTACCCTGGGCAGCATTGCCAGAGGAGGAAACACATATGGCAGTCGAAACTGTGACCAATCCTGGACCAAAGCGTCCGCTGCCAGAGCTCTGTGATCCTGAGACCGCGCCATGAAGGCCGGGACCTTGTTGTTGTGTCGTGACGCCATGAGATCGACGTCCGGTGTTCCCGAGCGGCGACAGATCTCTCGAAACACGTCTGGGTGAAGAGACCATTCCCCCGCGTCCATGTCCTCACGACTGAGAAAATCTGCTTCCCAGTTTTCTACGCCCGGGATGTGAACTGCGGAGATGGAAGAGCCTGTGACTTCCACCCACTGCAGAATTCGGCGGACTTCCTGGAAGGCTTGACGACTTCGAGTGCCGCCTTGGTGGTTGATGTAGGCGACGGCAGTGCCGTTGTCTGACTGGATTCGGATCTGCCTGCCCTCCAGCCACCGATGGAAAGCCAATAGTGCTAGATAAACTGCCCTTATCTCCAGGATATTGATCTGAAGGGACGATTCTATTGGAGTCCAGGTCCCTTGAGCCCTGTGGTGGAGAAAAACCGCTCCCCAACCTGACAGGCTCGCGTCCGTGGTGACCACGGCCCAGGTTGGGGGTAGGAAGGATTTTCCCCGAGACAGAGATGTGGGTAGGAGCCACCACTGAAGTGATGTTTTGGTTGCAAGGGAGAGAGAGATGTTCTTGTCGAGGGAAGCTGAACTCTTGTCCCATTTGCGAAGAATTTCCCATTGGAGTGGCCGTAGATGGAATTGCGCGAACGGCACTGCCTCCATAGCTGCCACCATCTTCCCCAGGAAGTGCATGAGGCGCCCTAAGGGGTGTGACTGACTCCGAAGAAGTGATTGCACCGCCGCCTGCAGAGAAAGCTGTTTGTCCCGCGGCAGCTTGACTAACGCTTGCTGGGTATGAAACTCCATCCCGAGGTAAGTCAGTGATTGGGTCGGCGTCAACTTGGATTTCGGGAAATTGATGATCCACCCGAACTGCTGGAGAGTCGCCAGAGTGACGGTAAGACTTCGTTGACACGCCATCCGAGAAGGGGCCCTGACTAGGAGATCGTCCAAGTAGGGGATCACCGAGTGGCCCTGAGAGTGCAGGACCGCCACGACGGATGCCATGACTTTGGTGAAAACCCGTGGGGCTGTCGCCAGGCCGAAGGGCAATGCGACGAACTGGAGGTGTTCGTCCCCGATGGCGAACCGCAAGAAACGTTGATGTTCGGGTGCGATCGGCACATGGAGATAAGCATCCTTGATGTCGATCGATGCTAGGAAGTCTCCTTGTGACATAAAAGCGATGACCGAGCGGAGAGATTCCATCCGAAACCGTCTGGTTCTCACATGTCTGTTGAGCAGCTTGAGGTCCAGAACGGGACAAAATGACCCGTCCTTTTTTGGCACCACGAACAAGTTGGAGTAAAATCCGCGACCATGTTCCTGAAGGGGAACGGGGATCACAACTCCTTCTATCTTTAGAGTGTCCACTGCCTGAAAAAGTGCGTCGGCCTGTGCGGGGGGTGGGGAGGTTCTGAAGAAACGAGCCGTAGGTCGAGAGCTGAACTCTATCCTGTAACCATGAGACAGAATGTCTCTCACCCATCGGTCTTGAACGTGTGGCCACCAGGCGTCGCCAAAGCGGGAGAGCCTGCCACCGACCGAGGATGTGGCTAGGTGAGGCAGAGAGTCATGAGGAGGCCGTCTTGGAGGCAGTGCCTCCTGCGGCCTTTTGGGGGCGTGACTTGGACCGCCACGCATAGGAGTTCCTCTGGCCTTTCTCCGGCCGGTTGGACGAAGAGGATTGGGGCTTGGCGGAGGGACGAAAGGACCGAAACCTCGATTGGATTTTTCTCTGCTGAGGTCTCTTAGGTTTGGACTGGGGTAAGGAGGAGTCCTTTCCCGAGGATTCCTTAATAATCTCATCCAACCGTTCGCCAAGAAGGGAATTTTGTTTACTTACCGTAAATTCCTTTTCTTCTAGCTCCTATTGGGAGACCCAGACAATTGGGTGTATAGCTTCTGCCTCCGGAGGCCACACAAAGTATTACACTTTAAAAAGTGTAACCCCTCCCCTCTGCCTATACACCCTCCCGTGCATCACGGGCCCATCAGTTTTGGTGCCAAAGCAGGAAGGAGGAAACTTATAAATTGGTCTAAGGTAAATTCAATCCGAAGGATGTTCGGAGAACTGAAACCATGAACCAAAAGAACAATTCAACATGAACAACATGTGTACACAAAAGAACAACAGCCCGAAGGGAACAGGGGCGGGTGCTGGGTCTCCCAATAGGAGCTAGAAGAAAAGGAATTTACGGTAAGTAAACAAAATTCCCTTCTTCTTTGTCGCTCCATTGGGAGACCCAGTCAATTGGGACGTCCAAAAGCAGTCCCTGGGTGGGTAAAAGAATACCTCGATAAAAAGAGCCGAAAAACGGCCCCTTCTTACAGGTGGGCAACCGCCGCCTGAAGGACTCGCCTACCTAGGCTGGCATCTGCCGAAGCATAGGCATGCACCTGATAGTGTTTTGTGAAAGTGTGCAGACTCGACCAGGTAGCCGCCTGACACACCTGCTGAGCCGTAGCCTGGTGCCGCAATGCCCAGGACGCACCTACGGCTCTGGTAGAATGGGCTTTCAGCCCTGAAGGAATCAGAAGCCCAGACGAACGGTAGGCTTCAAGAATCGGTTCCTTGATCCACCGAGCCAAGGTTGACTTGGAAGCCTGCGACCCCTTACGCTGGCCAGCGACAAGGACAAAGAGCGCATCAGAACGGCGCAGGGGCGCCGTGCAAGAAATGTAGAGCCTGAGTGCTCTCACGAGATCTAACAAGTGCAAATCCTTTTCACATTGGTGAACTGGATGAGGGCAAAAAGAAGGTAAGGAGATATCCTGATTGAGATGAAAAGGGGATACCACCTTAGGGAGAAATTCCGGGACCGGACGCAGAACCACCTTATCCTGGTGAAACACCAGGAAGGGGGCTTTGCATGACAGCGCTGCTAGCTCAGACACTCTCCTAAGTGATGTGACTGCCACTACGAAGGCCACCTTCTGCGAAAGGCGTGATAGAGAGACATCCCGCATCGGCTCGAAAGGTGGCTTCTGGAGAGCCGTCAGCACCCTGTTAAGATCCCAGGGTTCTAGCGGACGCTTGTAAGGTGGGACTATGTGGCAAACCCCCTGCAGGAACGTGCGGACCTGCGGAAGCCTGGCTAGACGCTTTTGAAAAAACACGGAAAGCGCCGATACTTGTCCCTTGAGAGAGCCGAGAGACAAACCCTTGTCCATTCCGGATTGAAGGAAAGAAAGAAAAGTGGGCAAGGCAAACGGCCAGGGAGTAAAACCCTGATCAGAGCACCAGGATAAGAAGATCCTCCAAGTCCTGTGGTAGATCTTGGCGGACGTTGGTTTCCTGGCCTGTCTCATAGTGGCAATGACATCTTGAGATAACCCTGAAGACGCTAGGAGCCAGGACTCAATGGCCACACAGTCAGGTTGAGGGCCGCAGAATTCAGATGGAAAAATGGCCCTTCAGACAGCAAGTCTGGTCGGTCTGGGAGTGCCCACGGTTGACCCACCGTGAGGTGCCACAGATCCGGGTACCACGACCTCCTCGGCCAGTCTGGAGCGATGAGGATGGCGCGGCGGCAGTCGGACCTGATCTTGCGTAACACTCTGGGCAGCAGTGCCAGAGGAGGAAATACATAAGGCAGTCGAAACTGCGACCAATCCTGAACTAATGCGTCTGCCGCCAGAGCTCTGTCGGAGTCCAGGTTCCCTGAGCCCTGTGGTGGAGGAAGACCGCTCCCCACCCTGACAGACTCGCGTCCGTCGTGACCACAGCCCAGGATGGGGGCAGGAAGGATTTTCCTTTCAACAAAGAAGTGGGAAGAAGCCACCACTGAAGAGAGGTTTTGGCTGCCCATGAAAGGGAGACGTTCCTGTCTAGGGACGTCGACCTCCTGTCCCATTTGCGGAGAATGTCCCATTGAAGTGGACGCAGATGAAACTGCGCAAAGGGAACTGCCTCCATTGCTGCCACCATCTTCCCTAGGAAGTGCATGAGGCGCCTCAAGGGGTGTGACTGGGCTTGAAGGAGAGAGTGCACCCCTGTCTGTAGTGAACGCTGTTTGTCCAGCGGTAGCTTCACTATCGCTGAGAGAGTATGAAACTCCATCCCGAGGTAAGTCAGCGATTGGGTCGGTGTCAATTTTGACTTTGGGAAATTGATGATCCACCCGAACCTCTGGAGAGTCTCCAGAGCAATGGTCAGGCTGTGTTGGCATGCCACCCGGGAGGGTGCCTTGACTAGAAGATCGTCTAAGTAAGGGATCACCGAGTGGCCCTGAGTCACCTCAGGAGCACTTTGCTGCGCCGATCGAGGGGGGCCTGGGGGCGATGAACGCACAGTGCCCTGGGCCTGTGTTACCGGTCTGGACTGCAAGGCTTCTAGTATCTTAGCAGACCATCTGTCCATAGACTGAGCCATGGATTGTGAAAGCGACTCAGAGAGTTTCTCAGCCAAAACTGCAAACTCTGTCCCTGCCACCTGGACAGTGGAAGCCGGTGGTTCTACCTGAGCCGAGGGTCCCACCAGTGCCTGAGGCTCCGGCTGAGTGAGTGCCACAGGGGCCGAGCATTGCACACAATGAGGGTAGGTGGAACCTGCAGGTAACATAGCCGCACAAGAGGTACAGGTTGCAAAATAAGCCTGTGCCTTGGCACCCTTGCTCTTTGCGGACGACATGCTGTTGTCTCCTCTTAGAGTAATCAGTGAGGGTATATAGCCAAAGGCAAATAATGCGGCCGAACAAAGAAAATGTATACAATATATAAATATATATATATATATATATATATATATATATATATACACACACACTTCGGCACCCAAGGGGGCCAGCACCTGGTAACCGGTGCGGCTTACCGACCGCCCAAAGCGGTTGTGTGTCCACCAGATTCCCTGCCTGGGCCTCCCAGCGCTACAGAGCTCGTTCTGTATTCCTCCACCGGCAGAAGTGATTATAACAATGGCTGCCAGCGTTCTCAGAGGAGGAGGGAGCCGTGGGCGTGACTAATAAAATGCGGGAATCTGGTGCCCCACAGTGCTCAGTGAGGGGGGAGGAGGATACCTAAGTATGCTCCAGCCCTCACTGCCGACGTCCAGTCGAGCGTCCCGCCCTTACCCCTGACTGGCAGGCCCGGGGGCGGGAGTTATTGTACTAGGCCGCAGAAGCCGGGGACTAAATTTAATAACGCGGCCGGCAAACAGGCGCGGTCGGCGCGGTAGTCCCGGCGTCACAAAAAACACAGCAGCCGCTGCAGCGTCTGTTACACAGGCGCTCCATGCGCCGTCCCCAAGGGGACACAGAGTACCTCTTAGAAGCAGGGCCTGACCCTGATGATACCCAGTCTCCTGTCCGTCAGTTTCCCCCAGGGGCTGCGGAGGGAGCCCGGTCCCAGTGCATGGTGACCGGTTAGGATCCCACTTCTCCCAGAGCCTCTAAGGGATGGGGAAGGAAAACGGCATGTGGCTCCAGCCTTTGTACCCGCAATGGGTACCTCAACCTTAACAGCACCGCCGACATTAGTGGGGTGAGAAGGGAGCATGCCGGGGGCCCTGTGGGGGGCCCTCTTTTCTTCCATCTGATAAAATCAGCAGCTGCTCCTGACTAAAATGTGGAGCTTGCGTGAATGTGTGCCTCCTTCAACACAAAGCATAAAACTGATGGGCCCGTGATGCACGGGAGGGTGTATAGGCAGAGGGGAGGGGTTACACTTTTTAAAGTGTAATACTTTGTGTGGCCTCCGGAGGCAGAAGCTATACACCCAATTGTCTGGGTCTCCCAATGGAGCGACAAAGAAATAAACGTTCGCCAGAAAAAGGCAAACCAGTTAAGAACCTTTTGGAAGCAGAGTCTGTTTTCCATTCGTGCAGCCACATGGCCCTGCGGACAGCCACGGAGTTAGCGGATGCCACGGCCGTACGGCTAGCGGAGTCCAGGACGGCGTTCATGGCGTAGGACGAAAATGCTGATGCCTGAGAGGTCAAGGAAGAAACATGCGGAGCAGAATTCCGCGTGACACCATTAATCTCAGTCAGACATGCCGAGATTGCTTGGAGAGCCCACACGGCCGCAAAGGCCGGGGCGAAAGATGCGCCCGTGGCCTCATAAATAGACTTCACCAAGAGCTCTATCTGTCTGTCAGTGGCATCCTTCAGGGATGAGCCATCGGCAACAGACACAACGGAGCTAGCAGCCAATCTAGAGACTGGAGGATCCACCTTGGGAGAGTGTGCCCAGCCCTTAACGACTTCAGGTGGAAAGGGATAACGCGTGTCAGAGTGCCGTTTAGCAAAACGCTTGTCCGGGACCGCCCTGGGCCTCTGGACAGCGTCCCTGAAGTTAGAGTGATCAAAAAACGTATTGCGCGTACGTTTGGGGAATCGAAATTGGTGTTTCTCCTGCTGAGAAGCCGACTCCTCTACAGGTGGAGGCGGGGGAGAGAGATCCAACACCTGGTTGATGGACGAGATAAGATAATTTACTAAAGGCCCCGTCACACTAAGCAACATCGCTAGCAACATCGCTGTTAACGAACAACTTTTGTGACGTTGCTAGCGATGTTGCTGTGTGTGACATCCAGCAACAACCTGGCCCCTGCTGTGAGGTCGTTGGTTGTTGCTGAATGTCCTGGGCCATTTTTTAGTTGTTGCTGTCCCGCTGTGAAGCGCAGATCGCTGTGTGTGACAGCGAGACAGCAACAACTAAATGTGCAGGGAGCAGGAGCCGGCTTCTGCGGAGGCTGGTAACCACAGTAAACATCGGGTAACCAAGAAGCCCGGTCCTTGGTTACCCGATATTTACCTTTGTTACCAGCCTCCGCCGCTCTCACTGTCAGTGCCGGCTCCTGCTCTGTGCACATGTAGCTGCAGGACACATCGGGTTAATTAACCCGATGTGTGCTGTAGCTAGGAGAGCAGGGAGCCAGCGCTAAGCATTGTGCGCTGCTCCCTGCTCTGTGCACTGCTCCCTGCTCTGTGCACATTTAGCTGCAGTACACATCGGGTAATTAACCCGATGTGTGCTGTAACTAGGAGAGCAGGGAGCCAGCGCTCAGTGTGCGCTGCTCCCTGCTCTCTGCACGTGTAGCTCCGTGCGCTGGTAACCAAGGTAAATATCGGGTTGGTTACCCGATATTTACCTTAGTTACCAAGCGCAGCATCTTCCACGCGGCGCTGAGGTCTGGTCACTGGTTGCTGGTGAGCTCACCAGCAACTCGTGTAGCGACGCTCCAGCGATCACTGCCAGGTCAGGTTGCTGGTGGGATCGCTGGAGCGTCGCAGTGTGACATCTCACCAGCAACCTCCTAGCAACTTACCAGCGATCCCTATCGTTGTTGGGATCGCTGGTAAGTTGCTTAGTGTGACGGGGCCTTTAGGCGTCCCCCTCAGGGGTATCAAGGTTGAAGGCGAAGTCAGGGTCAGAGCCCTGAGCTCCCACGTCCGCCTCGTCATCCTGAGAGTCCTCAAGCTGGGATCCAGAGCAGCGTGAGGAGGCCGGGGAAGAGTCCCAGCGAGGCCGCTTAGCCGGTCTGGGACTGCGATCCGGGCAGGAGTCCTCCGCCTGGGACCTAGGGGCTATCCTGGGAGCGCGCTGCGGCGCGGACCGAGAAGGCCCTGGAGGAGACAAACTAACAGGGGCCGGGGCCTGTGAAGAGCCCGGTCTGGACTGCAATGCCTCAAGGAGCTTATATGACCATTTGTCCATAGACTGTGCAATGGATTGAGAAAGTGACAGAGACTTTCTCAGCGAAAGAGGACAATGACGGTGACTCTGTCCCTGCAGCCTGCTCAGGGGGAGCAGGGGGATCTACATGAGCCGAGGGGCCCACAAGTGCCCTAGGCTCCGGCTGAGCAAGAGTGGCAGGAGTCGAGCATTGATCACAGTGAGGGTAGGTGGATCCCGCAGGCAACATAGCCCCACAAGAGGTACAGGCCGCGAAAAAAACCTGTGCCTTAGTAGCTTTGCTCCTTGTGGACGACATGCTGTTGTCTCTTAGGAGAGTGACCACTGAGGGTATATGGGAAAAGGGTATACAGCCTTTCCGAACAAATATATATATATATCTAATGAAGGGAATTTTGTTTACTTACCGTAAATTCCTTTTCTTCTAGCTCCAATTGGGAGACCCAGACAATTGGGTGTATAGCTACTGCCTCCGGAGGCCGCACAAAGTACTACACTTAAAAGTGTAAGGCCCCTCCCCTTCTGGCTATACACCCTCCCGTAGGAGTACGGATTCCTCAGTTTTAGTACCAAAGCAAGAAGGAGGAAAGCCAATAACAGTTTCAAAAAACAAATTCAATCCGATAACAAGATCGGAGAACTTAAGAAACAACATGAACAACATGTGCACCCGAAAAACGAAACCCTAAGAACAATAGGGCGGGTGCTGGGTCTCCCAATTGGAGCTAGAAGAAAAGGAATTTACGGTAAGTAAACAAAATTCCCTTCTTCTTTTTCGCTCCTAATTGGGAGACCCAGACAATTGGGACGTCCAAAAGCAGTCCCTGGGTGGGTAAAAAGATACCTCGTGATCGGGCTGTCAGGCAGCCCTTTCCTACAGGTGGGCCACCGCCGCCTGAAGGACCTGTCTACCTAGGCTGGCATCTGCCGAAGCGTAGGTATGCACTTGATAGTGTTTGGTAAACGTGTGCAGACTCGACCAGGTAGCCGCCTGGCACACCTGCTGAGCCGTAGCCTGATGCCGCAATGCCCAGGACGCACCCACGGCTCTGGTAGAATGGGCCTTCAGTCCAGATGGAATCGGAAGCCCAGCAGAACGGTATGTGTGAAGAATTGGTTCCTTGATCCACCGCGCCAGGGTGGATTTGGAAGCTTGCGATCCCTTATGCTGACCAGCGACTAGGACAAAGAGCGCATCAGAACGGCGCATAGGCGCCGTGCGAGAAATGTAAATCCTGAGTGCTCTCACCAGGTCCAACAGATGTAAACCTTTTTCAAATTGGTGAACTGGATGCGGACACAAAGATGGCAAAGTGATATCCTGATTGAGATGAAAGGAAGAAACCACCTTGGGAGAAAACTCTGGAATTGGACGCAGTACTACCTTGTCTTGGTGAAACACCAGGAAGGGAGATTTGCAAGATAACGCCGCTAGCTCGGACACTCTACGAAGAGACGTGACCGCCACAAGAAAAACCACTTTTTGTGAAAGCCGAGAAAGGGAAACCTCTTTCAAAGGCTCGAAAGGCGGCTTCTGGAGAGCAATGAGAACCTTGTTTAGATCCCAGGGTTCCAATGGCCGTCTGTAAGGAGGAACGATATGACAAACTCCTTGGAGAAACGTGCGTACTTTAGAAAGCCGTGCCAAGCGCTTCTGAAAGAATACGGATAGCGCGGAGACTTGACCCTTAAGAGAGCTAAGCGACAAACCTTTTTCCAACCCAGACTGCAGGAAGGAAAGAAAAATTGGCAATGCAAATGGCCAGGGAGAAACCCTCTGAGCCGAGCACCAAGCTAAGAATATCTTCCACGTCCTGTGATAGATCTTAGCTGAGGATGGTTTTCTAGCCTGTCTCATTGTGGCAACTACTTCATGAGATAAACCTGAGGCCGCTAGGATCCAGGACTCAATGGCCACACAGTCAGGTTCAGGGCCGCAGAATTCAGATGGAAAAACGGCCCTTGAGACAGCAAATCTGGACGGTCTGGTAGTGCCCACGGTTGGCCTACCGTGAGATGCCACAGATCCGGGTACCACGACCTTCTTGGCCAGTCTGGAGCGACGAGAATGGCTCGATGGCAGTCGGACCTGATTTTCCGGAGAACTCTGGGCAACAATGCTAGAGGTGGGAACACATAGGGTAGTCGGAATTGCGACCAATCCTGAACCAAGGCGTCTGCCGCCAGCGCTCGGTGATCGTGAGACCGTGCCATGAAAACTGGGACCTTGTTGTTGTGCCGTGACGCCATCAGATCGACGTCCGGCGTCCCCCAGCGGCAACAGATCTGCTGAAACACGTCCGGGTGAAGGGACCATTCCCCTGCGTCCATGCCCTGGCGACTGAGAAAGTCTGCTTCCCAGTTTTCCACGCCTGGGATGTGAACTGCGGATATGGTGGACGCTTTGCTTTCCACCCACGTCAAAATCCGCCGGACTTCTTGAAAGGCTTGGCGACTGCGTGTTCCCCCTTGGTGGTTGATGTACGCCACCGCCGTGGAATTGTCCGACTGAATCCGAATCTGCTTGCCTTCCAGCCATTGTTGGAAGGCTCGCAGAGCAAGATAGACTGCTCTGATTTCCAGAACATTGATCTGCAGGGTGGACTCTTCCTGAGTCCACGTCCCCTGAGCCCTGTGGTGGAGAAACACCGCTCCCCACCCTGATAGGCTCGCATCCGTCGTGACCACTGCCCAGGATGGGGGTAGGAACGACTTTCCCTGTGACAATGAGGAGGGGAGAAGCCACCAACGCAGAGAGTCCTTGGCAGTCTGAGAGAGGGAGACAGTCCTGTCGAGGGACGTCGACTTCCCATCCCATTGGCGTAGAATGTCCCATTGTAGAGGGCGCAGATGAAACTGCGCGAACGGGACCGCCTCCATTGCTGCTACCATCTTTCCTAGGAAATGCATGAGGCGCCTCAGTGAGTGCGACTGGCTCTGAAGGAGAGATTGCACTCCTGTCCGCAGCGAACACTGCTTGTCCAGAGGAAGCTTCACTATCGCTGAGAGAGTATGAAACTCCATGCCAAGATAAGTCAGTGATTGGGTCGGGGTTAGATGAGACTTTGGAAAGTTGATAATCCACCCGAAACTCTGGAGAGTGTCTAGTGCCACTTTCAGACTGTGTTGGCATGCCTCTTGAGAGGGTGCCTTTATAAGCAGGTCGTCTAGATACGGGATGACCGAGTGACCTTGCGAGTGCAGGACAGCTACTACTGCTGCCATGACCTTGGTGAAGACCCGGGGGGCTGTTGCCAGACCGAAAGGTAACGCTACGAACTGCAGGTGTTCGTCGTGTATGACGAAGCGTAGGAAACGCTGATGCTCTGGCGCAATCGGCACGTGGAGATACGCATCTTTGATGTCTATTGATGCTAGAAAATCTCCTTGAGACATTGAGGCTATGACGGAGCGTAGGGATTCCATCCGGAACCTCCTGACTTTTACGTGTCTGTTGAGCAACTTTAGATCCAGGACGGGTCGATACGATCCGTCCTTTTTTGGGACCACAAACAGATTGGAGTAAAAACCGTGACCTTGTTCCTGAAGAGGGACGGAGGTCACCACTCCTTCCGCCTTTAGAGCGGCCACCGCCTGCAACAGAGCATCGGCTCGGTCTGGTGGTGGAGAAGTTCTGAAGAAACGAGTTGGCGGACGAGAACTGAACTCTATCCTGTACCCGTGAGACAGAATATCCCTCACCCAACGGTCTTTGACGCGTGACAGCCAAATGTCGCCAAAGTGGGAAAGCCTCCCACCGACCGAGGGTGTGGGAATCGGAGACTGCAAGTCATGAGGACGCCGTCTTGGCAACGGTTCCTCCGGCTGTCTTTTTTGGGCGTGACTGAGACCTCCAAGAATCTGAGCGTCTCTGATCTTTTTGAGTCTTTTTTGACGAGGAAAATTGGGACCTGCCCGGTCCTCGAAAGGACCGATAACCAGACTGACCCCTCCTCTGTTGGGGTTTGTTTTGTCTGTGTTGCGGTAAGGATGAGTCCTTACCCTTGGAGTGTTTGATGATTTCATCCAAACGCTCTCCAAACAATCGGTCACGAGAAAAAGGCAAATTGGTTAAGCACTTCTTGGAATGAGAATCTGCCTTCCAATGTCTCAACCACAGGGCCCTACGCAAAACAACGGAGTTGGCTGACGCCACTGCCGTACGGCTTGTAGCGTCAAGAACAGCATTAATCGCGTACGACGCGAATGCCGCCATTTGCGAGGTCAATGGTGCTACCTGCGGGGCAAATGCACGTGTGACTGAGTCGACTTGCCCAAGCCCGGCTGAGATAGCTTGGAGTGCCCATACGGCAGCAAAAGATGGCGCTAACGACGCTCCAATAGCTTCATAGATGGATTTCAGCCAGAGCTCCATCTGCCTGTCAGTGGCATCTTTAAGTGCCGCTCCATCTTCAACTGCAACCAAGGATCTAGCTGCAAGCCTGGAAATTGGAGGATCCACTTTTGGACACTGGGTCCAACCCTTGACCACCTCAGGGGGAAAAGGATAGCGTGTATCTTTAAGCCGTTTAGAAAAACGCCTTTCCGGATAAGCGTGGGGTTTCTGGATTGCGTCTCTAAAGTCAGCGTGGTCCAGAAAAGTGCTTAATGTACGCTTGGGATATCTGAAATGGATTCTCTCGTGCTGCGAAGCTGACTCCTCTACAAGAGGAGCTGGTGGAGAAATATTTAACATCTTATTGATGGATGCTATAAGATCATTAACTATGGCGTCACCATCTGGTGTATCTAGATTGAGAGCGGTCCCAGGATCAGAATCCTGATCAGTTACGTCCGCCTCATCACCCATAGATTCATCTCGCTGGGATCCTGACCATTGAGATGAATGTGAAGGCCTCTCATAGCGAGCCCGCTTAGGTTGCCTGGGACCATCGTCCGAGTCAGAGTCTTCACCCTGAGGTGTATGTGCCCGTCCCGGAGCTTGGAAGTAATTCAGCTGAGGGGGACCAGGGGGCAATGATTGCACAGTGTCCGTGGCCTGAAGTACAGGCCTAGCCCGCAATGTGTCAAGAATTTGTGACATAGTGAGAGACATTCTGTCAGCAAAAGCTGTAAACTCAGTTCCTGTCACTTGGACAGCATTCACAGGTGGTACACCCTGGGTCACGTCCAGCAGAGGTCCCGGCTGTGCAAGTGCCACAGGGGCCGAGCACTGCACACAATGGGGGTCATTGGAGCCTGCCGGTAGAAAAGTCCCACATGCGGTACAGGAAGCATATAATGTCTGTGCCTTGGCACCCTTGCGTTTTGTGGACGACATGCTGTTGGCTCTCTGCAATGTGAGAGAGTCTATAGCCAAAAGGCGACCAGCGCTATGCAGTACAAAGTATTTGCAGGAACAAAATACTAAGATTACTACTGGCACAAGAGGGGGTGAGCCCTGAGGGCTGCTTACCGCCCGCTGAATAGCGGGTAAGAGGCGCAGAATTCCTTGTCTGGGTCTCCCCGGCTCCCCTCTGCAGCTCAGCGTGTCAGCAGGAATGGCTGCCGGCGTCTGTGGAGAGGGGCGGCCCGTGGGAGTTCCCAAACAAAAGTGCGGGAAACAGTGTCCCCTCTGTGCCTATTGTGAGGGCTGGAGTATGTAAAAACGACTCCAGCCCTCAGCGCTGATGCACTGACCAGCGTCCCGCCCCTCTCCTGACTGGCAGGTCTGGGGGCGGGAACTAACGGAACCAGGCCGCAAAAGCCGGGGACTCGAGTTATCAGCGCGGCCGCCGTAAAAGCGCGGACCGCGCTGAAGTCCCCGGCGCACCACAAGTGCCAGCCGCGCCGCAGTCCCAGCGGCCGGCGCGACCGTTCCCCAAAAGTGTGCCCGCTTCAGCGAAGCTGAAATGAGGCCATGGCACAAGCGCCGCAGCGCTGATGTCCCCGGCGCACTACAACACCCAGCATGCTGCGGTGTGAGCGCGAAATGCACGGGGACACAGAGTACCTTGAGGAAGCAGGGCCATGTCCCTGATGTACTCCGCTCCAATCCAGCATCTTCTCCAGGGGCTGTAGATGGAGCACGGTCTCAGTGCCTGGAGACCAGTAAATCCCACTTCACCCAGAGCCCTGTAAAAAGGGATGGGGAAGGAATCAGCATGTGGGCTCCAGCCTCCGTACCCGCAATGGGTACCTCAACCTTACAAACACCTCCGACATACAGTGGGGTGAGAAGGGAGCATGCTGGGGGCCCTGTATGGGCCCTCTTTTCTTCCATCCGACATAGTCAGCAGCTGCTGCTGACTAAAAACAATGGAGCTATGCGTGCGTGTGTGACCTCCTTCGCACAAAGCTAAAACTGAGGAATCCGTACTCCTACGGGAGGGTGTATAGCCAGAAGGGGAGGGGCCTTACACTTTTAAGTGTAGTACTTTGTGCGGCCTCCGGAGGCAGTAGCTATACACCCAATTGTCTGGGTCTCCCAATTAGGAGCGAAAAAGAAATATATATATATATATATATATACCGGCACCCTAGGGGGACCAGCACCGGGTGACCGGTGTGGCTTCCCAACCGCTAACGAGCGGAGTGTGTCCTCCAGATTCCCTGTCGTAGATCCCCCGTAGCTGCAGAGCTTTGCCGCTGATTAGCATCCACCGGCAGAATGCCAAAAATGGCCGCCGGAGCTCTCAGGGGGGCAGTGGAGCCGAGGGCGGCGCTAGCAAAGAGCGGGAATCCGGAGTCCCCTAAGTGGTCAATGAGGGGGGAGTGAGACATGCAAGATGCTCCAGCCCTCAAATCCGACGTCATGTCGGTAATCCCGCCCTTACCCCTGACAGGCAGGCTCGGGATTTTTCGCGACTAGGCCGCGGCGAAGCCGGGGACTAAATTTAAGGCCGCGCCCGACAAGCAGGCACGGTCGGCGCGGAAGTCCGCCGAAAAGATAACGGACGGAACTACCGCGGCTTCCGGGGAGAAGGTGCGACCCACCCTGTACAGTCCCCACATGGGGACACAGAGTACCTTCAAGTTGCAGGGCCCGGTCCCTGGGGGTGAAGAAGCTCCGGTCCGGCAGGTTCCTCCAGGGGCTGCGGATGGAGCACGGTCCCAGCACATGGATGACCGCTTAGGATCCCACTTCTCCCAGAGCCGCATAAGGGATGGTGAAGGAGACGGCATGTGGCTCCAGCCTCCGTACCCGCAATGGGTACCTCAACCTTAACAACACCGCCGACATAGTGGGGTGAGAAGGGAACATGACGGGGACCCCATCGGGGTCCTCTTTTCTTCCATCCGACATAACTAAGTATGAGAATGCATGAGTGGATGTGTGCCTCCTTCCACACAAAACATAAAACTGAGGAGCCCGTGGTCCACGGGAGGGTGTATAGGCAGAGGGGAGGGGTTACACTTTTTAAAAGTGTAATACTTTGTGTGGCCTCCACAGGCAGAAGCTATACACCCAGTTGCTGGGTCTCCCAATGGAGCGACAAAGAAAATACAATATAATTTTTATATATATATATATATATATATATATATATATATATATATATATATATATATATATAAGTTTTTATTGTGTATATAATAGACACCTGCCCTCCAGGAATACTCCACCTATTATACTCCTCTCCCCCCAAGACTACTCCTCCTATTATCCTCCTCTCCCCCCAGGACTACTCCTCCTATTATCCTCCTCTCCCCCCAGGACTACTCCTCCTATTATACTCCTCTCCCCCTAGGACTACTCCTCCTATTATCCTCCTCTCCCCCCAGGACTACTCCTCCTATTATACTCCTCACCTCCAGGACTACTCCACCTATTATAATCCTCTCCCCCCAGGACTACTCCACCTATTATACTCCTCTCCCCCCAGGACTACTCCTCCTATTATACTCCTCACCTCCAGGACTACTCCACCTATTATACTCCTCTCCCCCCAGGACTACTTCTCCTATTATCCTCCTCTCCCCCCAGGACTATTTCTCCTATTATCCTCCTCTCCCCCCAGGACTACTCCTCCTATTATACTCCTCACCTCCAGGACTACTCCACCTATTATACTCCTCTCCCCCCAGGACTACTCCACCTATTATACTCCTCTTCCCCCCGGAATACTCCTATTATACTCCTCACCTCCAGGACTACTCCTCCTATTATCCTCCTCTCCCCCCAGGACTATTCCTCCTATTATCCTCCTCTCCCCCCAGGACTACTCCTCCTATTATCCTCCTCTCCCTCCAGGACTACTCCTCCTATTATACGCCACTCTCCCCAGGACTACTCCTCCTATTATCCTCCTCTCCCCCCAGGACTACTCCTCCTATTATACTCCTCTCTCCCCAGGACTACTCCTCCTATTATACTCCTCACCTCCAGGACTACTCCTCCTATTATACTCCTCACCTCCCAGGACTACTCCTCCTATTATCCTCCTCTCTCCCCAGGACTACTCCACCTATTATCCTCCTCTCCCTCCAGGACTACTACTCCTATTATACTCCTCTCCCCCCAGGACTACACCTCCTATTATACTCCTCTCCCTCCAGGACTACTCCTCCTATTATCCTCCTCTCCCCCCAGGACTACGCCTCCTATTATCCTCCTCTCCCCCCAGGACTACTCCTCCTATTATACGCCTCTCTCCCCAGGACTACTCCTCCTATTATTCTCCTCTCCCCCAGGACTACTCCTCCTATTATTCTCCTCTCTCCCCAGGACTACTCCTCCTATTATACTCCTCTCCCCCCAGGACTACTCCTCCTATTATACTCCTCTCCCCCAGGACTACTCCTCCTATTATCCTCCTCTCTCCCCAGGACTACTCCTCCTATTATCCTCCTCTGCCCCAGGACTACTCCTCCTATTATCCTCCTCTGCCCCAGGACTAATTCTCCTATTATCCTCCTCTCCCCCCAGGACTACTCCTCCTATTATCCTCCTCTCTCCCCAGGACTACTCCTCCTATTATCCTCCTCTCTCCCCAGGACTACTCCTCCTATTATCCTCCTCTGCCCCAGGACTAATTCTCCTATTATCCTCCTCTCCCCCCAGGACTACTATTCCTATTATCCTCCTCTCCCCCAGGACTACTCCTCCTATTATCCTCCTCTCCCCCCAGGACTACTCCTCCTATTATCCTCCTCTCCCCCAGGACTACTCCTCCTATTATACTCCTCTCCCTCCAGGACTACTCCTCCAACACACACACACTGCACAAAACATACCTCGCCCCAAAACACACACACACACAGACCACGCTCCACACACAGCGCTCCACACACAACGCAACACACATACACAACACCGCTCTCACCCCCCCCCCCAGACAACACCCAGAACATGTACAGCCCCTACACAAACACTGGCAACTACACACAACAACATCTATATATATATATATATATATAACAAAAATCATACATTAACTACACAAATTCTAAAATACTTGATGCGTTAGAATTGGGCCACCTTCTAGTATAGTAGGATTTTTGTGTACTCACCGTAAAATCTCTTTCTCTGAGTCTTCATTGGGGGACACAGGACCATGGGTTATGCTGCTGTCACTAGGAGGCTGACACTAAGTAAACATAAAAAAGTTAGCTCCTCCCTAGCAGCATACACCCCGAGCCGGAGGCGGGCTCAGATCAGTTGGTGCACAAGCAGTAGGAGGAGTACCAGAATCACCATACATAAACACAAGTTGTAACTAAAACAATGCAGCCGTGCAAACAAGAGGTCTATGAACATAAGACCACTGAAAAAATAGCCGGCAAATGCAATTGAATCAACCAAAAAACCAAGCAGGGTGGGTGCTGTGTCCCCCAATGAAGACTCAGAGAAAGAGATTTTACGGTGAGTACACAAAAATCCTACTTTCTCTATCGTTTCATTGGGGGACACAGGACCATGGGACGTCCAAAAGCAGTCCCTGGGTGGGAATACCGAAAAACCCGCAGAGGAAGAAAAACAACAACCTCCCTCGGCGGGCTTGCACTATAATTGAATGCTGCCACCCTATTACAGGTGTGCAACTGCTGCCTGCAAGACCTTTCTCCCAAAAATAGCATCTGCCGATGCTTGGGTGTGAACCTGGTAGAACCTAGTAAAGGTGTGCAGGCTAGACCAGGTGGCGGCCTTGCAGACCTGGTCGGCCGACGCCTGATGCCTAATCGCCCAAGAGGCTCCCACTGCGCGGGTAGAGTGCGCCTTTACCCCCCGCGGCGGAGACTTGTCCCGAATCCGATAGGCCTCTGATATGGCGGAACGGATCCATCTGGCAATTGTGGCCTTGGATGCCGATTCACCCTTCTTGGGACCAGAAGGGAGAACAAACAGACTATCTGACTTACGGAACGGCGCGGTTCTGGAGACATAAATTCTAAGTGCACGCACTAGGTCCAGGGTGTGCAAGGACCTCTCCAAGCTGTGAGAGGGGCCAGGACAGAAGGACGGAAGGAGGATTTCCTCGTTAAGATGGAACGGGGAGACCACCTTTGGGAGAAAAGCGGGATCTGGCCGGAGAACCGCTTTGTCCTGGTGAAAAATCAAAAAGGGGGAACGACAAGAGAGAGCTGCCAGCTCTGACGTCCTGCGAATAGAAGTGATGGCAACAAGAAACACCACCTTCCATGACAGGTGAGAAAGGGAAGATTCTCGCAAGGGCTCGAATGGGGAGCCCTGAAGTGACCCTAGGACTAGATTAAGGTCCCACGGTTTTAGAGGCCGCCGGTACGGCGGTGCCAGGTGGGCAACTCCCTGGATGAAGGTCTTAACCTGTGAACGAGCGGCCAGTGGCTTCTGAAACAGGATTGATAACGCCGATATCTGGCCCTTTAGTGTTGCGAGCGAGAGACCCGCATCTAGGCCTGACTGCAAGAATGCCAATAGGGAAGGAAGGGAGAAGGCGAGAGGAGAAGAAATATTCTGCTCTTCACACCACCTGAAGAAAACCTTCCACGTGCGGTGGTAAATCTTTGATGAAGATGGCTTCCTGGCCCTAATCATTGTCTGAATCACTCTTGAGGAAAAACCAGCCTTAGCTAGAACCCAGGATTCAATGGCCAGGCCGTCAAATTTAGGACCTGTGAGTTCTGATGGAAGAGAGGCCCCTGCTGCAGGAGATCTGGACGGTCTGGAAGGCGCCACGGAGCGTCTGTGAGGAGCTGAGTTAGTTCCGCGAACCATGCTCGCCTGGGCCAGTCCGGAGCCACTAGGATGACCGGTATCCCTTCCGCCTTGATCTTCTTGAGGACCCTCGGAATTAGAGGGAGCGGAGGGAAGATGTACGGGAGACTGAACTGGCTCCATGACAGGGTGAGGGCGTCGACTCCTAAAGCCAAGCGGTCGCGGCACCGTGCTACAAAGTGCGGAACCTGACGGTTGAACCGGGAGGCCATTAGGTCCACGTCCGGAACTCCCCATCTGTCGCAGATCTGGTTGAAGACTTCCCGGTTGAGGGACCATTCTCCGGAGGCGAGGCCTTCCCTGCTGAGGAAGTCCGCCGCCCAATTGTCCACGCCTGGGATGTGTACCGCTGAGATCAGGGAGTGATGACACTCGGCCCAGTGCAAGATCTTCTTGACTTCTCGCATCGCCCCGACACTTCTTGTGCCGCCTTGGTGGTTGATGTACGCCACCGCCGTCGCATTGTCCGACTGGATCCTGACCGGGCAACCCTGTACGAGGTGCCGAAACTGCTGCAAGGCTAGCCGGATGGCTCTTATCTCCAAAATGTTGATCTGGAGGCAACTCTCTCTCGGTGACCATCGGCCCTGCGCTGTGTGATGTCGAAACACTGCTCCCCAGCCCTGGAGACTGGCGTCGGTGGTCACTATCTTCCAGTGGAGCGGGAGGAAAGACCTCCCTGATTCGAGGTTGTGCTGATTGAGCCACCAACGGAGGGAGTGGCGGGTCTCCGGCGAAAGATGAAACCTGCGGTCCAGAGAAAAGGGAGATCTGTCCCACTTCTTCAGCAAGGCCAGCTGGAGGGGTCGGAGATGGAACTGTGCAAAGGGTACCGCTTCCATCGCCGCCACCATACGACCGAGGACTCGCATGCCGAACCTGATGGACACTTGGCGCTGACGCCGGAGAGCGCGGAGTCCTCGTTGTAGGGAGGAGATCTTCTCCTGTGTGAGGAAAACTCGCCCTTGGATGGTATCGAATACCATGCCTAAAAAGGTGATCCGACGGGCCGGGATCAGAGAGGACTTCTTCCGATTTATCAGCCACCCTAACCGTGAAAGGGTGTCGATCGTGACCTGAACCCCAAGACGACAGTCCTCGAAGGAAGAGCCCTTTACCAACATATCGTCCAAGTACAAGATGACCATGACACCCCTGGCATGCAGGACGGACATGGCAGCAGCCATGATCTTCGTAAAGACCCTGGGTGCGGATGCGAGGCCGAAGGGAAGAGCCGTGAACTGGAAGTGATCTTCCGCTATCGCAAAGCAGAGGAACTGTTGGTGAGAGGTGGCTATCGGGACGTGAAGATAGGCGTCTTGAATATCCAGCGATGCCAGGAATTCGCCTACCTCCATGGACGCGATGACGGACCGGAGTGACTCCATTCGAAACGGCCGAGGTCTCACCGACCTGTTCAGAAGCTTTAGGTCGAGGACGGGACGGACAGAGCCGTCCTTTTTGGGGACCACGAAAAGGTTGGAATAGAACCCCTTGAAACGCTCTGCGGGAGGGACTGGTACCACGACTCCGGTTCGTAGGAGGGAGTCTATGGAGTGAAAGAACGCGCGAGCCCGCGCGGTAGACTCGGGAGGGCGAGATAGGAAAAAACGTCTCGGTGGCTTTGCCTCGAATTCTATTTTGTAGCCTGATGTGATGATCTCTCTGACCCAGGCATCGGCGGTCAGGGGGATCCACACATGCTGAAAACGAGACAGACGCCCTCCCACAAGTCTGGCGCTGTTGCGCGCCGACCGCGAGTCACTTGGATGAACGACGGCGGTACCCGGAAGAGGATCTCGTGGACTGGCGGGGGCGTGAACGCCAGGCGGGATTGGTCTTGAATGACGGGGTCTTCCTGTCTCTCGGAGGAGAGCGGCTTTTCCGCGGCTGGGGATTGGAGCTGAAGCTGCGAAAGGGCCGGAAACGAGGGGTGGAGCGCCGATTCTGGAAGCGCTTGGGACGCAATTGGGGGAGAGATGTACTCTTTCCTCCCGTTGCATCGGAGATCAGCTGGTCCAGCCTATCTCCGAAGAGACGCTCCCCTAGGAAGGGCAGGGAAGTTAGTGACTTCTTAGATGCCGCATCCGCGTTCCAGGACCGGAGCCAAAGGGCTCGACGGATGGCCACATTGTTGCTGGCGGCCTGGGTCGCGCAACTTGCAGACGCCAGGGCTGCATTGAGCAAGTACTCACCCGCGAGGGAAATCTGCGAGGCGATGGGAACCAGGTCCAAATTGGCAGGAATGGCGCGGAGACCGCAGCGTAGCGTGTCCGCCCAGGAAGGACATCAGGGCCTTCGCAACCCAAACCGAGGCGAAGGCCGGAGAGAGGGATGAGCCCGCTGCCTCGAAGGCGGAACGGGCCAACCTGTCAATAGTACGGTCCGTAGGGTCTTTGAGAGACGTACCGTTAGTGAGTGGAAGGACTGTGTGAGAAGACAGGCGGGAGATTGGGGGGTCGACCACAGGGGAACCTGCCCAATCCTTTCTAAGACCCTCAGGAAAGGGATAATGCAAATCAATGGACTTACCGCTGGTAAATACCCTGTCCGGCTGTTGCCTGTGGCTGCGCAGTAACTCAGCGAATTCTGGATGTCCGCTGAATGTGTTCTGGGCCCGCTTCACCCGCTTAAAGGAGATCTGGGTGCTCTGGGAGGAGACTGGGTCCACCTGTACCTTCAAGGTCTGGTTTACTGCTTCTATCAGGCTATTTACCATGTGCCGGATATCGGCCGCCTGCTCTGAGTCCTGCAGGGGTACCGCATCGGAATCATCCTCGGAGCAGTCAGAAGCCTCTCTGGAGGACTGACGGTCTGGACCTGGGGATGAAGGTGAAACCTGGGAAGAGTCTGAGGACGAGACCTGGCGGGTCCGTTTCTGAGCAGCAGAGGAGGACCCTGCAACGGGGCTCACCTGCTCCGGAGGCAATTGCGCCGGGTCTGCGGGAATCTGGGCGAGCGTCGGCAGCAGGCGTAGAGCTTGCGCGATGGTCCGAGAAGCCTCAGAGAGGGAATCTACGGACTGGGACAGGGACGCTAGCCAGTCGGGGGGGGGGCGGGACGCAGGGCCCTGCAGCATATGGCGCTGTGGCGTCTGCGGTATCAGAAACGTCGGCCGCGGAGTTCTGCGGAGGCTGCGCGTCTGTAGAACAGACGGAGCATAGTGGGGCGTCCTGACCCTGGGAAAATTTGGAGCTGCAGGAGGAGCATGCAAAAAATAGTGCAAAGGGGGCCTGCTTGGATTGGGTGGGCTTAGCCTTAGGCATGGTGCAAACAGGTACTCTCCCTGGTGGCTGCTAGGAAGGAGACAGGAGAGGGTTAACTCGTCCCTAAACTCAGAGAATGCTACCTAGTGAGGGCTACTCCTTAGGAGCAGAGCTTACCCAGGTCCTGCGTGCTGCCCACCAGTCCAGAAGTGGAGTCCAGGAATGAGCTGGCCAGAAAACTCAGAACGCCGGCGTGCTGCAGCCTCAGGGGACCAGAGGCAGGCTAAAATGGAGAGGGGACGCTGGAGGAGGCTGGGGGAGGAGCAGGATTCCGGCGCGAAAAAACCAGGAGGATTCACAGCCCCCACCATCAGCCAGGAGGCAGAGCAGTGGGAGGTACAGAGGGAGACGACCGGCGGCCAATAGCGCTGCAGGGGGGCGTGGCTAGGATGCAGGAGCGACTAGGCCGAGACCGGGGACTAAATTTATGGAGAGGGCCGGGGGAAAGAGCAGGGAAGTCGGTCCTACCTGCAATCGGCGGCGCCGGCTCAGCGATGGATGCGGTGCAGGCAGGGCTCCCTGCCCTGCCTGTGAACAGCGCTGCTCGTCCAGGAAGGCTCCGGGGGAGAGCGTGCTGAAGGCAGGGTAGTGGACATCATGATGGGGGAAGACAGCCCCCTATCACACACGCTGCGGAGGATCCATCCCTGCTGTACTCCCCTGTACGCCCTTCGGGGTGATACCTCAGGGCGAATCAGGGGTGCCCACAAAACAACCTGCCCACACGCGCACCCCCGGGAGTGGTACCATGGGGACGGGCGGGGGAGAGGGCCCCGAAGTCTCAAGCCCCTGCGACCCTGGGGAGCGGTACCCACAGGGCTGCGGAGAATGAGTGAAGCGAATACCTGCAGAGAAGAAGACGACAGGTATGAGAGCGATGAGCGGCGCCGAAATAAAAGAAAAAAGCGCAAAAAAAAAATACATGGCTGAGGGGGGCCGAGACGGCCCACATCAGCCTCCTACGACACTAAGCTAAAAACTGATCTGAGCCCGCCTCCGGCTCGGGGTGTATGCTGCTAGGGAGGAGCTAACTTTTTTATGTTTACTTAGTGTCAGCCTCCTAGTGACAGCAGCATAACCCATGGTCCTGTGTCCCCCAATGAAACGATAGAGAAATATATATATATATATATATATATATATATATATATAAAAACAATATATAGTAAAATAGAAATAGACATTTTTTTTTAGACAAACTCTTCTTCTGTGAATCAGTGTCAGTGCCGATTTCTCAGTAATGGAGGATTGGACTGGCTACGCAAAGGTATTGTTGGACTAGTCTCTGAAAGAGCTGCAGGTGATTCTACATAGTTTGCGGAGTGAAATCCTGTTGACAAACGTTTAAGACTTCGGGCCCCTTTACACAAGTGATCCCCATTATTGGCCATTGTAAAGATGGTAAACAGATGAAGAGCTAGCACTCGTTTGTCAGCAGACTGCATCCTTATGGGGCCTGAGAAAGCATCGCTGTCAGCAGCAGGTCTGCATCATACACGCTGCTGAGTATAAGCAAACCTTTTTAGGGGTGTTCATCTCCATAACATGGGTAACAGCCCATGAAGAAGTGCTTATAAACTAGATTATCAAATGCAGTAATGGTTTAGTTATTCACCTTTACATCCGTGAACTGGGACATGGCAATTTCCGAGCTACTAGGGTGCAGGGCCGGGAGCTCCTGATAGAGATTAGGAAAGCAGACCAGAGATCCTAGAAGCACCTGAGCTTCCACACGTGGAGCCTGGAAGAAAGAAAAGTCAGCAGGAAAATCAGTATTAATGGAAAAATGACCGAAAACATCACACACCCCATAACACAAACACCTGCAGTCTCCACCCATGGACTGAAGGCGTTATGCCTGGTACGGATGCCACATTTCTTCATACTTACATTTAGAAAAGGTGAAGCAGCAACTCTTCCTGCCGCTCCAATAAAGTCCATTATTAACAGGGTGGCCCCCGGGAGCCCCAGGGAAAAAAACTGAGGAGAGCAGTGCTTGATAATGGTGTTCACTATGTCCTAGAGGAGGAAGGAGTAGAAAATAGTAAGTTTGGGGTTCTTCATCTATAGAAAAACATGACAGGTCCACTGGTTTCCACTGAATTATAGATTATACAGGGTAGCCCATATTATATATACAGTAGAACCTTGGATTACGAGCATAATTGGTTCCGGGAGCGTGCTCTGCTCTTACACCAAGTTACTCTTATATCAAAGCCAATTTTCCC
>NC_134364.1:31617351-31702351 GCF_048569485.1 Anomaloglossus baeobatrachus
TACCAGGATGGGGAGCATACATACCAAGATGGAGGACATATATACCAAGATGGGGAACATACAAACCAAGATGGAGGACATATATACCAAGATGGGGGACATATATACCAAGATAGGAGACATATATACCAAGATGGGAGACATATATACCAAGATGGGAGACATATATACCAAGATGAGAGACATATATACCAAGATGGGAGACATATATACCAAGATGGGAGACATATTTATATGTATTGGGGTACATTAGAACAGGATAGGGGACATTACTACATAATAGGGGGGAGGGCAACCGTATGTCTTTATAAGATTTAGAACATTAAATGTATACTTACATATACATGCATTTGACCAACTCACGGAAATGGGAGGCCCAAGTCCAAGATTTGCACCGGGGCCCATCAAACTAGTTACGCCACTGAGCATACATATACACATTACATTTTTGGTGGCCCGGATGTGGCCAACATTCATCTAATGTCAAAGGCAACGAAGTTTCAGATACTACATGACACGGTGGATTACCTTGGCCAGATTCTGCCACAGTTCACACAGGTAATCAAAAACTTGTGCGTGGATCTCGGGATTGCTTATGTTATTGACATCTCCCAGGATGCCCAGCATTCTCCGCCACATGACGGTTGATACGTCGGAATGCCAGCCGGTCAGTGTCCCACCCGCCATCACACTGCAGCTCTCCAGCGGAAATTCACAGGGCTCTGGAAAAGAAAGCAAGTAGCGGGACACTCCGAAAAATATACATCAACTGTAAAAACCCCATGCAAAAGTGTATAGGGCACTGGCGATAGTATAGCATTGCCCACCCTAGAGCCTAGAAGGCTTTCTCGGACAGATCGCTATAGGCTCACTTGTCGTATAATGAGGATTTATACGATTTTCTAACTTTTTGTATTTCTAGCCTTTGTAATTTTCATGGTCTGTTCTTCATACATTGTGGCTAAAAGCCTGTTCTGGTAATGTCTTACTCATATATGCGCTGCCCGAATGGGAATAAGCCGTCTTATGGCAACATAGACCGTGCTCGATGGCTGTACTCAGCCCAACCGATAGGTCTCCTTACCTGAGCTAACTGATCCACAGGCAGTGAGCTCCGGACAAAAGACCCCACCAGTCAGGCTGGCTACTGCAATCAGAACATGGTGCATGTTTCATGGAGGTATGAAAATGGCTTAGACTGGGGCCACACGGGGATTACTACGATCCTCTCGCATGACACTCGGCTCACGCTGGCAGTACAGCAGAGCCGAGTGTCATGCGAGTGTCCCTGCGACTGTGCTCCAATTGCGAGATCGGACCACAGCTGCGGGGGCGGGCCGGCGCTGAGGAAGGGAGGGACGGCGCTGAGGAGGGGAGGGACGGCGCTGAGGAGGGGAGGGACGGCGCTGAGGAGGGGCGGGAGGGATTTATCTCCCTCTCTCCTTCGTTGCCAGCTATTGCCATTCTCGCCCTGCACTCGCGGTACACTAGTGTAATGCGAGTGCAGTGCGATTTTTCTCTCACCCCATAGACCTGAATGGGTGCGAGAGAAACAAGACTCGCATTGCACGAGCAGCATGCTGTGACTGTTTTCTCGGTCCGATTAGGGCTGAGAAAATAATCGCTTATGTGCGCTGACACAGGCTAGAATTGGTCCGAGTGGATTTTTTTATCGCACTCCACTCGCACCGATTTTCATGCCGTGTGTGTTAGGCCTTAAAGGGAATCTGCCGCAGCTATCCAAAGCTGTCTACATGTACATTCAGGTCATAAAAAGTGAATAAAATGATACCTTCATATCTGCAACCAATGTCTTATTCCAAAGAAATCCATGATTTTCTTTAATATGTATATGATCTGCTAAGATCTACAGGCTGGAGAATAGTCTCCATGAGAATTGGCCTCCAGAGATTATTTTAAATGAAAGGTGACATTACCAGTGTGAGACATGTAATGACTGACAGTCTGCTCTCCTGACTCACTGCAGTGTGTGATTACAACTAACACGGTACAGCAAAAGTGATCTTTGTCTCATTACAAACACAATTGACGCTTCAGCAAAATAGTGATAGAGGGAGCAGATGGCTCCCTGCTCCATCATTGTGTTCCCTGAGGATGCAAATACCATTAAAATCAAAATGCCAGGACCCACCAGCTTATGGTCCCCGTAATACCCTCGTGGTCTGCCGTATGGGAGTTACACCGAGTGCTAAAATTGAACAGAGGACCACCATGGTCTTCTTGCTGATCAATGCTGTAATCTGACCGCAAAGGAAGCGCAACACTGACACCTACAGGAACAAACCCTGAACAACACTGCACGGCCGAGACAAATTTTTACCGTATTTTGCGGATTATAAAACGCACTTTTCCTCCCAAAACTTTGGGAGGAAAATGAGGGGTGCGTCTTAACATCCGAATGTAGCTTACCGGGGGGTTGTGCAGAGGGGTCAAAGGAGGCAGGAAGATGCTCCAAGCAATGCACTGTGCTGCCGGTCTGTGCGACGCTGTTCTGTTTGGAGCCGCTCCGTTCTGCTCTGGGCACGGGCTGCTCCGTTCTGCTCTGGGCACGGGCTGCTCCATCACCAGCCCTGCACAGAGCAGAGCGGCGTCGCCGGCCCCGCACAGAGCAGCACCCGCAGTGAGTATCTGGGCCCCCCTGTATACTACTTGCAGTACTCCACTACCGCCCCTGCCTCCTGTGACCCCCACTCCGCTGCTGCCCCCTCTCCCTGGTAAGACACCACCAGATTATAAAATGGACCCCATATTTTTCTTTAACCTTTTATTTCCCTCCAAATTTGGGAAGCATCTTATAATCCGGTGCGTCTTATAAAACGAAAAATACGGTATATGGTGTTTATCTATAGAATTCTGCAATCTTTCATTCTCCGCTGTACACGTTATTCTGAAAAATAAATCCTTTAGATTCTTAATATAACAGGTTCTTGCTATGCTGAGAGCAACATGATGGAAGAACAGAAACCACGATTCTAGCGATATATATCACTTACTGGGCTGTTAGCTGCAGTTTTGATATTATCATTGTTTTATCTGCAGCAGATCTACTAGTTCTCTGCAAAATGCCCTGACCACTGATTAGCAGCTTTCCGTCTATGCACAGCATACACAAAAAGCAGCCAATCAGTGGTGGGTAAAGGGTTAGACACAGCTCATGAATATGAAGGACTACATGGCAGCAGGTTTACTTGTCCTCTAGTGATAATCTGCTGCTGATATTATGAAAACTACAGCAAGCAGCCCAGTAAGTGACACATCACTGGAATCAGGATCTCAGCCCCGCCATCATTCTTCTCTCTGATTAGGTGGTAAAAACCTGGAGACAGATTCCCTTTAAGATACAATAAAACTACAAAACAATCCTAAATCATGAAAGTACTGTGTAATTTACCTATATCATCCGGCGTCTGCAGGACGGAGTGTTGCAGCTTTTCGTGCAGTTCTGTCTGTTCCGATGTGAAAGCAGCAGGGGACGGCGTCTGGGAGCGGGAGCCGTGAGCGGACACGGCAGGGGACACATTCTCAGAGCCTAAAACAGCATTACAAGGAAGTCACACTGCGATTTACTGCAAATGATAGCATTGTAAATAATCGCGGCTCTCAATCAGCTTCTCGTGCTAGGATCCAAAACACTATCACAGAGTATATATATTATTATATAGTCCTCAGCAGCCATAACACAACCCCTTTAACTAATGCTATATACACTAACAGCAACAAGTCTTCAACATGATCTTTACTTCTCAGGGAAGGTAAACCGCGGTCAGAGTTATCTGGCAATGGTGTATTCCCCTCTCCCCACTGAGAACAGACAGTGTTCCTCTATATAAGACGGTGTATGGACACATTTACAGGAGGGTTTATTGCTCCCTCTAGTGGCCTGTACATGAAAAGGTAGAAAAAAAACGGCTAGTGATGAACAAACAGTACCACGCTCGGGTGCTCCTAACTAGTGATGAGCGGGCACTACCATGCTCGGGTGCTCCTAACTAGTGATGAGCGGGCACTACCATGCTCGGGTGCTCCTAACTAGTGATGAGCGGGCACTACCATGCTCGGGTGCTCCTAACTAGTGATGAGCGGGCACTACCATGCTCGGGTGCTCAGTGCTGGTAACTAGTGATGAGCGGGCACTACCATGTTCAGGTGCTCAATACTGGTAACTAGTGATGAGCGGGCACTACCATGCTCGGGTGCTCAGTACTAGTAACTAGTGATGAGCGGGCACTACCATGTTCAGGTGCTCAGTACTCGTAACTAGTGATGAGCGGGCACTACCATGCTCGGGTGCTCAGTACTGGTAACTAGTGATGAGCGGGCACTACCATGCTCGGGTGCTCAGTACTCGTAACTAGTGATGAGCGGGCACTACCATGCTCGGGTGCTCAGTACTAGTAACTAGTGATGAGCGGGCACTACCATGCTCAGGTGCTCAGTACTGGTAACTAGTGATGAGCGGGCACTACCATGCTCAGGTGCTCAGTACTGGTAACTAGTGATGAGCGGGCACTACCATGCTCGGGTGCTCAGTACTGGTAACTAGTGATGAGTGGGCACTACCATGCTCGGGTGCTCAGTACTAGTAACTAGTGATGAGCGGGCACTACCATGCTCAGGTGCTCAGTACTGGTAACTAGTGATGAGCGGGCACTACCATGCTCAGGTGCTCAGTACTGGTAACTAATGATGAGCAAGCACTACCATGCTCGGGTGCTCGGTACTCGTAACTAGTGATGAGCGGGCACTACCATGCTCGGGAGCTCAGTACTGGTAACTAATGATGAGCGGGCACTACCATGCTCGGGTGCTCAGTACTCGTAACTAGTGATGAGCGGGCACTACAATGCTCGGGGGCTCAGTACTGGTAACTAATGATGAGCGGGCACTACCATGCTCAGGTGCTCAGTACTGGTAACTAGTGATGAGCGGGCACTACCATGCTCGGGTGCTCTGTACTGGTAACTAGTGATGAGCGGGCACTACCATGCTCGGGTGCTCAGTACTCGTAACTAGTGATGAGCAGGCACTACCATGCTCGGGTGCTCAGTACTCGTAACTAGTGATGAGCGGGCACTACCATGCTCAGGTGCTCAGTACTTGTAACTAGTGATGAGCGGGCACTACCATGCTCGGGTGCTCAGTACTGGTAACTAGTAATGAGCGGGCACTACCATGCTCGGGTGCTCAGTACTCGTAACTAGTGATGAGCGGGCACTACCATGCTCGGGTGCTCAGTACTCGTAACTAGTGATGAGCGGGCACTACCATGCTCGGGTGCTCAGTACTCGTAACTAGTGATGAGCGGGCACTACCATGCTCAGGTGCTCAGTACTCGTAACTAGTGATGAGCGGGCACTACCATGCTCGGGTGCTCAGTACTCGTAACTAGTGATGAGCGGGCACTACCATGCTCAGGTGCTCAGTACTCGTAACTAGTGATGAGTGAGCACTACCATGCTCAGGTGATCTGTACTCGTAACTAGTGATGAGCGGGCACTACCATGCTCGGTACTCATAACTAGTGATGAGCGGGCACTACCATGCTCGGTACTCGTAACTAGTGATGAGTATTGAGTTACGAGTACCCGAGCATGGTAGTGCCCGTTCATCAGTAGTTACGAGTACTGAGCACCTGAGCATGGTAGTGCCCGCTCATCACTAGTTACGAGTACTGAGCACCTGAGCATGGTAGTGCTCGCTCATCATTAGTTACGAGTACTGAGCACCTGAGCATGGTAGTGTCCGCTCATCACTAGTTACGAGTACTGAGCACCCGAGCATGGTAGTGCCCGCTCATCACTAGTTACGAGTACTGAGTACCTGAGCATGGTAGTGCCCGCTCATCACTAGTTACGAGTACAGAGCACCCGAGCATGGTAGTGCCCGCTCATCACTAGTTACAAATACTGAGCACCCGAGCATGGTTGTGCCCACCCATCACTAGTTACGAGTACTGAGCACCCGAGCATGGTAGTGCCCGCTCATCACTAGTTACGAGTACTGAGCACCCGAGCATGGTAGTGCCCGCTCATCACTAGTTACGAGTACTGAGCACCTGACTATGGTAGTGCCCGCTCATCACTAGTTACCAGTACTGAGCACCTGAGCATGGTAGTGCCCGCTCATCACTAGTTACGAGTACTGAACCCCTGAGCATGGTAGTGCCCGCTCATCACTAGTTACCAGTACTGAGCACCTGAGCATGGTAGTGCCCGCTCATCACTAGTTACGAGTACTGAACCCCTGAGCATGGTAGTGCCCGCTCATCACTAGTTACCAGTACTGAGCACCCGAGCATGGTAGTGCCCGCCCATCACTAGTTACGAGTACTGAGCACCTGACTATGGTAGTGCCCGCTCATCACTAGTTACGAGTACTTAGCACCAGAGCATAGTAGTGCCCGCTCATCACTAGTTACCAGTACTGAGCACCTGAGCATGGTAGTGCCCGCTCATCACTAGTTACCAGTACTGAGCACCAGAGCATGGTAGTGCCCGCTCATCACTAGTTAAGAGTACTGAACCACTGAGCATGGTAGTGCCCGCTCATCACTAGTTACGAGTACTGAGCACCCGAGCATGGTAGTGCCCGCCCATCACTAGTTACGAGTACTGAGCACCTGACTATGGTAGTGCCCGCTCATCACTAGTTACGAGTACTTAGCACCAGAGCATAGTAGTGCCCGCTCATTACTAGTTACCAGTACTGAGCACCTGAGCATGGTAGTGCCCGCTCATCACTAGTTACGAGTACTTAGCACCAGAGCATAGTAGTGCCCGCTCATTACTAGTTACCAGTACTGAGCACCTGAGCATGGTAGTGCCCGCTCATCACTAGTTACGAGTACTGAGCACCCGAGCATGGTAGTGCCCGCCCATCACTAGTTACGAGTACTTAGCACCAGAGCATAGTAGTGCCCGCTCATTACTAGTTACGAGTACTGAGCACCTGAGCATGGTAGTGCCCGCTCATCACTAGTTACGAGTACTTAGCACCAGAGCATAGTAGTGCCCGCTCATTACTAGTTACCAGTACTGAGCACCCGAGCATGGTAGTGCCCGCTCATCACTAGTTACGAGTACTTAGCACCAGAGCATGGTAGTGCCCGCTCATTACTAGTTACCAGTACAGAGCACCCGAGCATGGTAGTGCCCACTCATCGATAGTTACGAGTACTGAGCATGGTAGTGCCCGTTCATCACTACTGCATACCCATAAGGATTGTTTGATACTTAGTGATGTTGCAAACATTCCATCTCAGCTCATCAAAAGCCATACTTTTTCATTTTTCTGATGAAGTAATAGTGGGTAGAAATTTATTTTTTGGTTGGGTCAAAGGTAAAAAAACAAACAAAAAAAAACAAAAACCGGAGCAAATATGCTATTGATTTGAGGGTTTCGTAAGGACAGTGTTCACCAGAGCAAATGACCCAAAACCTTTATTCTGTAACAGGCCAATAGCTCATCATAATGCACAATTTCACCTGCTCTGGAGGTAGAAGTGGCCCCATACCTCTTGGGCCCCTGTGCGTCTGAATATGTCCGACCCTGTTCTGTAATTTATATTATTGCTGCTTTTAGAGACCAAGAACATTTCCTATGTTTACGAGTAAAAGCACAAGTCTTCCTTGCAGAAAATCAGCCCTCGCTTGTGACTTTCACTTGAGACATTTTAGGGTATATATGACTTTTTAATTATCTTTTATTGCACTTTTTCTGTATCCTTGACCATGATGAAGGAGTAGAGTCACGCCGAAACGCGTAGCCTAGAGTATAACAGCACTCCTTCACTGCCAGTTCTATGGTGTGGTGTCATTTTATAGGTGTAAATAAAAGTTACATTTTACTCCAGAACTTTGGATTATAAAGCAATCTTTGTTCTGCTGGGAAATATCTTTTTCATTAATGCGGTGAGACCTCTCTTCTTCCGTTCAGAAGCCTATGGCCTGAGCTACAATACCAAATGGAATGGATTACCGGTAAGCTGGCTCTTTTTTCCAATTTGAAAGGTACCAACACTTTTGGCTATGACTGTATATTGTTACATAGGTAAGGATGGTTGACCTCGGGGAGATCAACATCCAACACCGCGGAGACACCATCACGTGTTTCTCAACGCTGGCAGGAAACTAGCCAGGTCTTCCACCGGGAAGGAACAACCACGGGAAGGGCAGTCTCCAGTCAAGGAAACCGCCTATACCAAAACATGGTATCCATCCCCAGACAGCTGTTTCGGGGTACCCCGATGGATACCATGTTTTGGTATAGGTGGTTTCCTTGACTGGAGACTGCCCTTCCCAGTGAAAGACATGGCTAGTTTCCTGCCAGCGTTGAGAAACATGTGATGGTGTCTCCGCGGCATTCTTGTTTTGCATCTTTTCCTAGGGGGCCTTGTTCTAGTGTCACTGCGTTGAGAAACACGTGATGGTGTCTCCGCGGTGTTGGATGTTGATCTCCCTGAGGTCAACCATCCTTACCTATGTAGTCTTCTACTAGGCATTGCTCCCACTAGCCAGTTTCGTACTCCACACTGATGAGGGGGCAAATACCCCGAAACAGCTGTCTGTGGATGGATACCATGTTTTGGCCTAGGTGGTTTCCTTGACTGGAGACTGCCCTTCCCGTGGTTGTTCCTTCCCGGTGAAAGACCTGGCTAGTTTCCTGCCAGCGTTGAGAAACATGTGATGGTGTCTCCGTGGCATTCTTGTTTTGTATATTGTTACATGTCACTTTTTACGTCTCACCAGGAGAATGAATACCTGCGGTGACCAGCACATCTGCACACAGGGCCTGCTGGTTTAGGCTGCTGGTTTCGGAGTCGATGTGCAGCGTTGTCAGGCTTACAACCTCCGGTTCTTCAGTGCTAAGTTGTACAGACGCTGCATCTGTCTCTGTGGTGGGAACTGCCGAATCGTTGCCAAATGGGAATCCAGCTAAAAGAAACGGAAAAGCTATGACGGGTGCTGGTCCCCGTTATCACCTCTATTACACTGCTTTTAATTTTTGTCTACCTTCTCCTTCAAATTTCCTCCCATCATACTGGAAGGCATTGAACGAGTCGGAGTGGCTGTCTGAGCTCAGGAGGTCACTGCTGGCCGCACTCGCCGGGGAGGTCCATTCCGACGGGACCCCTGGATCATCGGCCGGACGCATTTGGCTATGTTTGTTTAGTGGGTCAGGCAAGTCTTTAGGAACCTCCAGACTGCCGGGACTGCTACCTCTTCTTGTCAAATTCTGGAAAACAATAGAAAGAGTAATCAGATAACTGCTGACTTAAGACACACCTTATACTGACGAGAAAACATTCAATTCTTACTGGAACCGCGCCGGACCTCAGCCTTTCGGCTATAAACTCATCCATTAGATCTGGGATGTTGGAGCTGGAGTTGAGGTCACTGTTCAGGGCACTTATCTGAGGAGCCAAGTCTTCTTTGGTGGCTACAAGGGAAATAAAAAAGAAAGAAATCATGGATTTTGAGAATTCTGCTCAATCCTCGGGCAGAAACAAGCAAGGAGGTATTGGGGCGGGTAAGGGAATAGACTGGTTAGGGGTGCAGCATGCGATTAAGGAGGGGGTTTCGCCGATCGTGTGTTTGGGATTAGTCATTTCTGAAACGCTTTGCAGGTTTCGGTATTAAGCAGTTAGTGGAATCTGGGTGGAATTCTAAAAGCAAGGTCATTCCTAGAAGCAGAGCCGGCAGGTTATAGGAGGAGGAAAGGACCACTTCAAATAAAGGAAGAAGTCTGCCCCACGTGCTCATCTTTTCCCGGATTTCCAAATCCATTCTCTATAGACCAAGCTGCTTTACACAAGAGAACAACCCAAAAAGAAAACCAGATAGCCGGTCAGTCATTTCTGGAGATCATTCTTATCCAAGCAAACTATAGTGTTGGCAGAGTCAACTTCATGAGTCCATATGTCAGGAGACGTGGTGTATGTACAGAGAAATGAAGAACAGTTAGCGGAACGCTTCATTGCAGTTGGGTTATTTGGTCAGAGGAGGACCTCATCCAACATGGGTTGTGGGAACAAAATCGTATGGAGCATGTCCTCCATCTGACAGGGAGGTCATCTTGTGTCTATACATGTAAGGAGACGTGGGTTACATACAGCGAAACGAAGAACAGTTAGCGGAACGCTTCATTGCAGTTGGGTTATTTGGTCAGAGGAGGACCTCATCCAACATGGGTTGTGGGAACAAAATCGTATGGAGTATGTCCTCCATCTGACAGGGAGGTAGTCTTGTGTCTATACATGTAAGGAGACGTGGGGTACGTACAGCGAAACGAAGGAGAACAGTTAGCGGAACGCTTCATCACAGTTGGGTTATTCGATCAGAGGAGGACCTCATCCAACATGGGTTCTGGGAATTTAATCATATGGACCGTGTCTTCCATTTGACAGGGAGGTCGTCTTGTGTGTATACATGTAAGGAGATGTGGGGTAGATACAGCGTAAAGAAGGAGAATATGGTAGTTAGCGGTACGCTTCATTGCAGTTGGGTTTTTCGGTCAGAGGAGGACCTCATCCAACATGGGTTGTGGGAATTAAATCCTATGGACCAGGTCCTTCATCTGACAGGGAGGCTATCTTGTGTCTATACATGTAAGGAGACGTGGGGTACGTACAGCGTAATAAAGGAGAACAGTTAGCGGTACGCTTCATTCCAATTGTGTTATTCGGTCAGAGGAGGACCTCATCCAACATGGGTCGTGGGAATTAAATCCTATGGACCATGTCCTCCATCTGACAGGGAGGTCATCATGTGTCTATACACACTACCATATCACTGAAGTTACAGTATATCAACTATAATAGGGGTGTAAAGCGAGAGAGAGAGATAGAGAGAGAGATAGAGAGAGGGACACACACACAGAGAAAGAGAAGGATAAAGAGAGAGTGCGAGAGAGAAAAGTGAGGAATGAAAGACAGTGAAGAGAAGTTGAAGAGGAAAAAAAAAAAAAAAGAAAAAAAAAAGGAAAAAAGAAAAATAAAAAAGGCGGAAAAAAGGCAGAAAAAAGGGAAGAAAAATAAAAAAGGAAAAAAAAGTAAAAAAAGACAAAAAAGGAAAAATAAAATAAAGGAAAGCGAAATAAAAAAGTAACAACGAAAAATAAAAAAGGCAAAAAAGTATAAAAAAAAAAAAAGGAAAAAAAGAAAGAAAGAACCAAAAATAGAAAGATAGAGAAAAAGTGTAGGAGAAAAGAAAGAAAGGAAAAAGAAAATAGGATAAATAAATAAAAAAAAAAGAACGAGGGAGGGAAACAGAAAATAGAAAGGGAGAGAGAAGGCAAGGGAAAGAGTGTGCAAGAGAATTAGAGTATAAAAAAAGATTAAAAAAAAAAGCAGAAAAAAAATGCTACAAAGTGAAAAAGAGAGAAAGAAAGAAAACAAAAAAATAACTGAACTCAAGTTTTCACCCGTTGGTTTCCAGTTCTCTAAATGCAGCCGGCAGTGGAAACAAAATGGTCATAGACAACTGTTCCTAAAAACCAGCGGAGCAAATCATAGGTCAATGTCGTCCATCGGTGCCAGTGCTGGATCCCAGAGCCTTAGATGCTGGAGATTATTAGCAATTTATTAATCATCGCATTGATCTGGGCATCATATTGTATTTGTGCCATCAGTGGTCCTTCTCAATCCTGGCCCAGTTTGCCTTGGCCGTCCTCGGGCACAGAATAAGGAAGCTGCGTTCAGGGGGCAATGACCAGCGCAGAGGAGGAGAGAAGACCCCAGTGGATGGGTCAGGGGATATAAGGATCACTTTGTAATATACAACTTAAAAAACCCCTTCTATATTGAGGTCAGGGACTCCATAGGGCTCGTAGAGTGGGCATATATTCAATCTTTTTGCCTAACTGAGAGAACATCAACCCAATGATAACCTGTGTACAGGACACACGGGCAAATGCTCATAAAAATGAAAGGCCCCGGCCTAAGTGATATTTAGATAGTGAACCAGACTGTGTTTCTCCCAGATACCAGCATTCCCACAGAGACACACAGACACTGGCACAACAGGGAACACTGAAAGCCGATGCTCGCGAGACACTGGTGCCGGGCGTGTTACATGGCACTGCGCTTCCATACATGTGGTGGTGACAAGGGTGACAATGGCAACGTGACATCAGTGAAGCAGTAGCGGAGACTGACTCCTCAGCACAAGTAAAGCTGTTAAACCTGCCCGTAAGCTTTCCTAAGTCCTGTCTACAATGCAGAGGCTGCAGGTAGGCTCCATACATGTCTATGAGGGGACTCGGTAGAATCGGGCATTGCAGTCTGTACTCTGTGAATGTCCAATCTGGGAAAGCGGCCTTAGACCGGGTTCAGATGGGGTATTTCACAATAATGCCTGGACTGATCGCGGGTCTCCAGACGACAACTTTCCTAAGAGCCTATATGGCTGTAAGTTGGGGTCAGTCCGTGACGGTGGAATGCTCCGTCTGAACCTTACGGATACAGTTTCACTCTTGCCCTCAGTAAAATAAAATACTTAGGAGCTTAGACAGGATCCCATGTTTAAAGGGGTTGGCCGTTCATAACCTCTATATAGGATAAGTGATCAATATAAGAACAGTCAGGATCACAAGGACAAGGGACCGGTGTCCCTCTGGAGAGAGTGCACGTGTGGATTACAGGTATGGTGGCTTCTCCCAGAGCGGATGGAGGTCACACACTAAGGCCGGGTACACATATCCGGCTTTTCGCCGGTTTGACGGATGCGGCGCACGCCAGTACAGTATGATACAGTACAGTGGCAGCGCCGCAACTTCCGGGTCACATGCTCCGGTCACATGACAGTATGTGACCGGAGCTTGTTGCGCTGCCAGTGTACTGTATACACTGTACTGGCGTGCGCCGCATCCGTCAAACCGGCGAAAAGCCGGATATGTGTACCCGGCCTAACACTACGCTCACTTGCAGGACCCTTGTGATTGTGGTGGTCCTAGTGATCAGACTCGTACCGATCATATATGGAAAGGTATAAATAACCCTTTCACATAACAAAAAGGTCTTCTAGGGTCAAGTATGGTCAACTGTGGCCAATTAAGGAGCCTCTGAATACAATCATGGAGGTTTCCAATCACAAGAAAAAGAGATTATGTCAATGTGAATCAGAAACGTGAGAACCTTTGCATGATACCATGATGAAAGCTGCATTACCGGGAGAGGACAACCCTTAGTATGAGGAAGTTGGTTCAAAATGAAACGGCCGAGTCAGAGGCAATGGCGCTGCTGAGTTATAAGGTAGTCGGAGCACCGTTGGGTGTCATATATGGCGCCTTCTACAGGGGACATTATATTACAGGGTCTGTGCACCTTATTTCGTGCAACTTTTCGCCCTGTAATACTGGCATATAATGGAGTGGACCACCTGACAGATCTCATTTGGTAAAGACTAGAGTTGAGCGAGTACCTAACTATTGGTACTCGCTATACTCATAATGATACTGTCTAATACTCACGTATTCATTCCGAATAGTGTGTGCAATGCAAGTCAATGGGGGAAAACTCGTAATGTAACGAGAAACCCGAATTCCGCACTATCGGGTTATCCGTTACATTGCGAATATTCCCCATTGACTTGCATTGCACATGTGCCGCCCCCGCGTTAGCAGCTGGGCTGCTCGGATCCGGATCCGCGGTTTCTTGATGGGGCATCCGGACCTGGGGGTCTCGCGGCCACTCGAATTAAAGGGATATTTACAGGGGATGGTGTACTGAGAGTTCGTGACGCCACTCGTGGTGTGTGGTAAGGTGAAGTACCACCGCTGCAGTTGGGAGTACCCAGTGACGATGGCATGGGCAGCTAGGTGTTTAACCCCTCCACGGGCAGGGGGAATGCCCCGGGATTCGGTGATGGTGACAGGGGTGTGCCGTTGGGGAGGTAAGGGGTCACTTGTGTACTCAGTCCAATAATGCTGACACCGACAACTTAGTAAACCAAAGTTCTGGACACCGCTGCCGCTGAGGGGAGCACATTTGGGTCCCGTTCCTGCTGGTGTTGCCTGATGATCTGTGACCTTTCCCTTGGCACCTTGTTCTCTTCTTGGTTGGCCCAAAAAGCTTGAAACTAGTTGGGTCCCGCTCCCCAGTGTGGCTAACTGAGGGAGCTTGCTCTCGGGGTTCACGCTTGGGATTTCCTGGACCGTTTTAGTGGAAAGTCCTATCCCTCTCGTTGCACTAGTACCCCGATTTTGGAGCGGGTGGAGAGCGGATCTTGAAGGCTTCGTCCTTGTCGGGTAAATTGTCAGGTCGCCTGAAGCGACTCCCTGACCTAGAGTCCACATACCCCGTCGTGCCCTGGTCCCAGCCCGGTGATGGTACAAGACAACCGGCTGTGCTCCTCGACAGTCCCCTTGTGACGATCCCCTGCGACCGGGGGTCCAGCAACTACCAGGCCCAGACCACCGTCTGCCACCTAGTGACTTCCAAGGAGCCCAGCTCCTGACCTCCCCTATCCTTCACTTCCAACACTGCACTGGCCTACTCCTGACACTCCTGACATCCCCTTAACCAACCCCCCATGTGGGTGACCCTATACCCCTCAGGTCGTCTACTGGTGTGTCTGGTGGGTGTGGTGCAGAGTGTTCCTAGGATTTTGACTAGCTGGTTTTGGCAACACCATGTAGTTGGGGATCTGTAACCAAGGAGGAGGTGGATACTGCACAGAAGGGCAGATTGCACAATACCCTGTGACGACCTGATAGGCCAGGGGGGGGGGGGTCACACACACTATTCGGAATGAATATGCGAGTATTAGACAGTTCAATAATAACAATACTAGGGCTCTTGTCAGTGTAAACCGGACAGGCTAGGAGAGGGAATCTACCTTCTCCTGTATTGGATTGATCTATATTCTATAATTCAAACGGTGGCTCTGCAAAATAGATCTTTCCTGGATGGAGACGCTGGGACTCTGCTTTAAACCTCAGCGGACAATATTCACACCAGTAATATGGCGTAACCTCTGGTCAAATATTCCAAGCGCTATTAAGGTTCAGAGAGTGGAGGTCCAGGTCACAGGGCCACGGATGGTATATCCTATGATGTCTCCATATGCCCTAGTATTATAACTGTGCTATGTGAGACTCCTGTGCTATCCAGGAGTCGAGAGATTGATTTGATATACTGACTATTTCTGTGAAATGTGGCTATCTATATGATATGAGGTGCTTTCACCTAACAACATCCCATTTATGCTGAGACAATTTTTTTCTGGCTAAAAGGAAGTCAAATATGCTTTATAGGAGATTTTAAGGCGTACCAAGCAGGCATATTTTGCTGCCGCTTTATTTACCTTGGTAGTGTTTCCAAGTGTTGTTGGCAATTTACCCCTGATGAACCCCCGAACATTAAGTTAGGAGGGGGAGAAACGCGTCGGGAGAAGCTTGGGGTACCAGCCTAATAGGTGGACCCAGGAGCTTGATCCTAACTGCTGTTTTTACAGTATCTTGACTGGAACACATGTTCAAGTCTAATTCAGGAACCAACAGAATTTAATTTATACGTTTGTCCTGTTTTACACAATTCACCTGGTGGTGGTGGGCATAGACCAGCTAAGAGCAGGGAAAGTCAGGGTTAGCCATCTGGAGCGGGGGGTGTTCAAAACATTAAGACACTCTCCGCTGGTAGGAAGGGCAAGTAGTAGATCCATGTAGCCCCTTCTAGACCTATATAGTCTATCCTACTATGCATTTCATACTATAATCCTGCACACTTCCTCTGCTCCTCATTTGGTCATACACTAGCACATTGTCTTTTGTCCTCTATGTTATAGACATTTGGTGTCTTTATATGTCCTTTTATGAATATAATAAAGAATATTTTTAGAGGTTGTGGTTTTGGGTGGTTTCTTTGCTCCTGAGTATGACCTACATTACAGCCACATTCACAATTCTGCTGCTTGGCCCTGGGCACGTCAGACCCATATGTGGCAGATTATTAACAGATTTAGTATAATATGGTACGTGGAATAAAAAGGCACCTATGGGGATGCAAATTACATAAGGATGCAACCTGGGCGAGTTCAGCTCTGCAGCCTGCAGAATTGTGAATGCAGCTCTGGAGTCTAATACACGCTATATGTGAAGATCAGTACAAGATAAGCAATGTAATGGATTACAATATTCCACATATAGTACTCTACACACTGTATAACTGTAAGATTGTGCTCACAGGTCATACACTGTAAAGGGATGGTCTCACCTTAGTAAGGGGTGTAACAACATTTAATGAATGACCACTAGGGGTCCGACCTGTGTGGACCCCCGTAATGGAAGGACCACAGTGCTGCAGTGTCTCCACAGTTTTTCCCTGCCGTGTTCAATCATACGGGGTCAGATGCTGCTCCCACTATAGTCAGGAGACTGGGAACGCCGCAGGGGAAAAAGCCCCCCCCATTCTCAGGAACAGTGGAGACCCCAAAGGTTACAACCTCTGCAATAACTAAAGTGGTTTTCGCCTTTCAAAAAACGTTTGGTTCTAAACTTTGGAAGTTTAAAAATAAAAAACAGTTGAAGTATTCCCACCCTCCCTGGGTCCAGCATTGGCGCTGGGCAGCTGCCTAGGTCTTCGTTAGTTATCTGCAGCACTGACGTCACGCTGACAGTGCTACGGTCAATCAGTAAGTTCAGCTGCTGGTGTCATGTATATGGGCAGAGACGCTGATATGTGATGGGCTGCAGTGCTGTCTACATGACGTCAGTGCTGCAGACACAACAGGGGCAGCTGCGGGAACTCAGACTAAGTATTACTTACCCTCCCCAGGTCCAGCACTGTTTTTTTTTCTTTATATAACTAACAAAACGTATACTCAAAAGTGTTCTGAAATGGAACAATCCTTTAAACGGGTTGTTTAGCTTTGGAGTACAAGTCTGCAGTCATCTTATATGACTGAAGACTTGTGAATCTTCAGAGAGCGCAGTGTGCGCACTGTCAGGATTCTCTGATGCCAGGAACTCGAAGCTGCATGATGCAAGTTTGCGATTTACATACATGCAGTCACATGCCAACTAGACATGTGCAGCCTCGCTCAACACCAGTGAATTGAGTGGAGCCAGGCACGTCTAGTTGTAATGTGGCCAGAAAACTTCTGAATCCTCACAGTGTGCAGTGTACTCCCTGTCAGTATACTCGAAGGTGCGTGACGCAAGTATGCGATTTGCATACATGCAATCACATGCCAACTACACATACACAGCCTTGCTTAAAACCAGTGAACTGATTGGAGACGGGCACGTCTAGTTGGAATGTGGCCAGAAAACTTCTGAATCATCACAGCGCGCAGTGTGCTCACTGTCAGGATACTCGAAGGTGCGTGACGCAAGTATGCGATTTACATACATGCAGTCACATGCCAACTAGACGAGTGCAGCCTCGCTCAATACCAGTAAATTGAGTGGAGCCGGGCACGTCTAGTTGGAATGTGGCCGGAAGTATTCAAATTGCCTCTATCGCCGAATCCTGACAGTGTGCTGTGAATTCGCAAGTCTGCAGTCAAAAAGAGTGACTGCAGTCTTGTACCCGGAGGCCGGACAACCCCTTTAAGGGTTGACATATCCTAGTAATAAGCGGTCACCTACTTAAATGGGAACACGCCTTTCAGTGTGACCTGGATACATGTTCACATATCAGCAATGAGAATCAGCATGAATTAAAAGAGAATTAATTTCCACCAACAATTACACTGATTGGTCCTTTAAAAAAAAAAAACAAAAATGCTAATTTAGGGGTATTATGGTTCCAGCAAAAAGTTCAGTTTTTTGTTTTTCTAACTCTTACAATGATATTGGATGCAATTTTTTTTAAATCATTTAATTAACTTTTGATACTTTTTGGGGAAGAATGGAGAAAAAAAAAAGAAGCTATTTGAGTACAGTTTTTTATTTTTACATTTTAAAGGGAATCTGTCAGCCCGATTTTGGCATTTAATCTGAAAGCAGCATAATATAGGTGTTTAGACCCTGATTCCTGGGACGTGTCACTTACTAGACTGTGTGCTGTAGTTTGAATACAATCAGTGTTTACTGGAGGACTAGTTCAGTCTAGATCACGTATAACCCCACCCTCATCACAGATTGGCAACTTGCTGACAATGCGTATACAGGCAGTAGCCAATCAGGAGTGCGGGCGGGGTTATACACGGCCCAGACGTCTTAGGTCTGTTACATCCACAGCAGAGAAACAAGGATTTTTTCTTTGAAAACTACACCAAGCAGTCCAGTAAGTGACACATCGCTGGAATCAGGGACTCAGCCTCTACATCATGCTGCTCTCAGATTACATAGCAAATATCTACTGACAGATTCCCTTTAAATGTACATGTTTTCGTGTTTGAATCGCACCGTACAATTACGGTGATAGTAACTATGTATGGTTTTCTTATTTTCACACAATACATTCGAAGAGCCATGAGCTTCTTATTTTTCAGTAGTAGATGAGCATATTTTCATCCTGAAAGTTTATAGAACCTTAAATGATTAATTTTTTAATACTTTTTTTACATTTGATTTTAGAGCAGGGGGTTGGGCAAAATAAGAAAAACATACGGTATATTGGGCTTTCAGTACCATCTTTATGCTGATGACACACAGCTATACACCTCATCCCCTGAGCTCACCCCCGCTGTACTACAGAACACCAGTGACTGCCTGACTGTAGTTTGCAATGTCATGTCTGCTCTCTATCTGAAACTTAACCTTTCCAAAACTGAACTTCTTCTATTCCCTCCATCTTCTAACCTTCCTAAACCTGACATCTCCCTCTCTGTGTGTGGCACAACGATAAGTCCTAGGCAGCAATCCCACTGTCTGGGGGTTATACTTGACACTGATCTCTCCTTCACCTCCCACATACAATCTCTTGCCCGCTCCTGCCGCTTGCACCTCAAGAACATCTCTAGAATCCGCCCCTTTCTCACAATGGAAACGACAAAAATCCTCAGCGTGGCCCTGATCCACTCCCGCCTCGACTACTGTAACTCTCTATTAATTGGTCTCCCCCTAACTAGACTCTCTCCTCTACAGTCCAGCCTTAATGCAGCAGCCAGGGTCACCTACCTGGATATCCGCTACTCAGATGCCTCTGCTCTGTGCCAGTCATTGCACTGGCTGCCCATATATCACAGGATCCAATTCACACTGCTTGTTCTCACCCACAAAGCTCTCCACAGTGCGGCCCCCCCCTACATCTCCACCCTCCTCTCTATCACCACAAAGCTCTCCACAGTGCAGCACCCCCCCTACATCTCCACCCTCCTCTCTATCACCACAAAGCTCTCCACAGTGCGGCACCCCCCTACATCTCCACCCTCCTCTCTATCACCACAAAGCTCTCCACAGTGCGGCACCCCCCCTACATCTCCACCCTCCTCTCTGTCTATCACCACAAAGCTCTCCACAGTGCGGCACCCCCCTACATCGCCACCCTCCTCTCTGTCTATCACCACAAAGCTCTCCACAGTGCGGCACCCCCCTACATCTCCACCCTCCTCTCTGTCTATCACCACAAAGCTCTCCACAGTGCGGCACCCCCTACATCTCCACCCTCCTCTCTATCACCACAAAGCTCTCCACAGTGCGGCCCCCCTACATCTCCACCCTCCTCTCTATCACCACAAAGCTCTCCACAGTGCGGCCCCCCTACATCTCCACCCTCCTCTCTATCACCACAAAGCTCTCCACAGTGCAGCACCCCCCCTACATCTCCACCCTCCTCTCTATCACCACAAAGCTCTCCACAGTGCGGCCCCCCCCTACATCTCCACCCTCCTCTCTATCACCACAAAGCTCTCCACAGTGCAGCACCCCCCCTACATCTCCACCCTCCTCTCTATCACCACAAAGCTCTCCACAGTGCGGCACCCCCTACATCTCCACCCTCCTCTCTATCACCACAAAGCTCTCCACAGTGCGGCACCCCCTACATCTCCACCCTCCTCTCTGTCTATCACCACAAAGCTCTCCACAGTGCGGCACCCCTACATCTCCACCCTCCTCTCTATCTATCACCACAAAGCTCTCCACAGTGCGGCACCCCCTACATCTCCACCATCCTCTCTATCACCACAAAGCTCTCCACAGTGCGGCACCCCCTACATCTCCACCCTCCTCTCTATCACCACAAAGCTCTCCACAGTGCAGCACCCCCCCTACATCTCCACCCTCCTCTCTATCACCACAAAGCTCTCCACAGTGCAGCACCCCCTACATCTCCACCCTCCTCTCTATCACCACAAAGCTCTCCACAGTGCGGCACCCCCCTACATCTCCACCTTCCTCTCTATCACCACAAAGCTCTCCACAGTGCGGCACCACCCTACATCTCCACCCTCCTCTCTATCACCACAAAGCTCTCCACAGTGCAGCACCCCCTACATCTCCACCTTCCTCTCTATCACCACAAAGCTCTCCACAGTGCGGCACCACCCTACATCTCCACCCTCCTCTCTATCACCACAAAGCTCTCCACAGTGCGGCACCACCCTACATCTCCACCCTCCTCTCTATCACCACAAAGCTCTCCACAGTGCGGCACCCCCTACATCTCCACCTTCCTCTCTATCACCACAAAGCTCTCCACAGTGCAGCACCCCCTACATCTCCACCCTCCTCTCTGTCTATCACCACAAAGCTCTCCACAGTGCGGCACCCCCTACATCTCCATCCTCCTCTCTATCACCACAAAGCTCTCCACAGTGCGGCACCCCCTACATCTCCACCCTCCTCTCTGTCACCACAAAGCTCTCCACAGTGCAGCACCCCCTACATCTCCACCCTCCTCTCTATCACCCCACCCATTCTCTACGCTCTGCAAATGACTTTCGACTAACGTCCACACTAATCCGAACCTCCCACTCCCGGATCCAAGACTTCTCCCGAGCTGCACCAATCCTCTGGAACGCTCTACCCCAAGAAACTAGGACAAATCACAACTTACTCAGCTTCAGACGCTCCCTAAAAACGCATCTCTTTAGGGTGGCCTATCACACTCCCTAGCCGAACTAAATTCACTTAATCCCTCCACGTATTCTCAGAATATAACCCCAAGTCAAACTCCACCGCACCCAAATGCATCTCAAGGCTCTGGCCAACTGGTCCAGGAAGCCATTATCTATCCCCCATTTCCTTGAGATGGCTGGACTGTCATTGTAAATAAGCACTTGTACCTTGCCCCCCCCATATCTCATTGTAGATTGTATCCTCTCACGAGCAGGGTTGTCTTTTTTTCCCTCTAAATATGGTATTCTCCATAACTGTTACTTGTTGGTATATGATCCTCCTGAATTGTAAGGCGCTGCGGAATATGTTGGCACTATAGAAAAAGATTATTAATATACATATATATTGTATTATATACTATATATATATATTATATATATATATATATATATATATATATATATATATATATATATATATATAAAAATATATATATCTTGGATCTCCTCATACCTAACCGACCGAACTTTCAGCGTCTCCCATTCTCACACCACTTCCTCATCTCGCCCCCTATCTGTCGGTGTCCCTCAAGGCTCAGTTCTTGGATCCCTGCTGTTCTCCATCTATACCTTCGGCTTGGGACAGCTCATAGAGTCCCACGGCTTCCAGTATCATCTCTATGCCGATGACACACAGATCTACCTCTCTGGACCTGACATTACCTCTCTACTAACCAAAATACCACAATGTTTGTCTGCTATTTCATCCTTCTTCTCTGCACGATTCCTAAAACTTAACATGGACAAAACAGAGTTTATTGTCTTTCCTCCTCCTCACTCATCTCCTCCAACAAGCCTTTCCATCAAACTTGATGGTTGCTCACTCACCCCAGTCTCACAAGCTCGTTGCCTTGGAGTGACCCTCGACTCTGCTCTATCCTTCAAGCCACACATCCAAGCACTCTTCACCTCATGCCGATTACAACTCAAAAATATCTCCCGTATCCGTGCTTTTCTTAACCAAGAATCTGCAAAAACATTAGTGCATGCCCTCATCATCTCCCGCCTCGACTACTGCAACCTCCTGCTCTCTGGCCTCCCTTCCAACACTCTTGAATCCCTCCAATCTATCCTAAACTCTGCAGCCCGCTTAATCCACCTCTCCCCTCGCTACTCCCCAGCCTCGCCACTCTGCCAATCCCTTCACTGGCTTCCCATCGCCCAACGACTCCAGTTCAAAACATTAACCATGACCTACAAAGCCATCCACAACCTGTCTCCTCCCTACATCTGTGACCTAGTCTCCTGGTACCTACCTGCACGCAACCTTAGATCCTCACAAGATCTCCTTCTCTGCTCCTCTCTTATCTCCTCTTCCCACAATCGTGTACAAGATTTCTCCCGTGCATCCCCCATACTCTGGAACGCTCTACCTCAGCACATCAGACTCTCCCCTACCGTGGAAAGCTTCAAGAGGAACCTCAAGACCCACCTCTTCCAACAAGCCTACAACCTACAATAGCCCTCAGCCCAGTAGACCACTGCGCAACCAGCTCTGTCCTCACCTACTGTACCATCACCCATTCCCTGTAGACTGTGAGCCCTCGCGGGCAGGGTCCTCTCTCCTCCTATACCAGTCTGTTTTGTACTGTTAATGATTGTTGTACGTATACCCTCTTTCACTTGTAAAGCGCCATGGAATAAATGGCGCTATAATAATAAATAATAATAATAATATATATATATTTTTAAAAGTATATATTGAAAAATCTCTAAACTTTTTGCTGCAGCCAGAATACCCCTTTATGTCAGTGGAATATACCGGTATCGTGCTCTTTAGTGGTGACACCCGGACAGGAGCGGATTTATGTTAAATACACAAATAATAAGACTCCACATTGATCGAGGTCTCCGGTGGTGGTTACATGAAACATAAAACGAGACGGCTGCAGGACAACAGACTTATTAGAAGTGATCCCCGACTACCACGTAGCCCGGACGTGACAGCACTCACCTCACTGGGATTAGTACAGAAAGCAGAATCGCTGAAAAGAAGGTAAGGGAAGGAGGAGGAGTACAACACTTTCAGAAGAGGTTATATCAGCCACAGGGGAGTCGCATGCAAAGATCCCAGAGAGGGGGTCAACGAGGGTGAGGTATAAGCGGCAAGTCATCCCAAAAAGAAGCTCCTGATTGCTGGCAGCTGGGATTGTCGTCTGCAATACAAAGCCAAACGGGTGTTGCATCTTTTGCGTGCGCTCTGGGAGCACGTCCCAGGGCTGAAGGGTCTCACCTGCTGCCTTCCTTCCAAAATAGCCCAATACATGACCGTACAGTTCCCTCAGTGGAGCCTCGGCTGCCGTCCTTTGCTGCTTCTGCAGGGACACGCTGGCCTTAGGTTTTGAGAGAGCATGAACAACAGATTTATAGACGCCTCCTATAGACGCATGAGAGGAGGCTCTCTCCTGACTGCTAGCCCGCGGCCGGATGCGGCTAGGTTCCTTATGTGAGGGACGGTAGGGAAGATCACTTTGGTCGATACCCGACTGGCTAACTCCTGACGCTACGCGTACCGCACCCATGGCGGCGTATGCCGTGGGCTTCCCCGTGTCTACACAGGAGGAGGTAGGGCTCAGGCCGCTCAGCTTGCGCAGCCTGGTTTTCCAATGGGCATCCTTGTTCTCCATGGAGTTGTAGAAAAGCACAGCCTCGGTGGAAGGACGGAACGTGACCTGCACGGTGTTACGTTTCCGACGGATGGCTTTGGCCTTGTGTGTCACAGACTCACACAAGTTCTTTATGTTGGCCCCATGTTCTCCTCCTGAGGATTGTGGAGGCTGGGAAGGTTGCAGTTCTGGAAGCTCATCGTCCTCCGCTGCCGCTTGCCTACACAGACCTTTCCTCCGGTCGCCATGCTCCGAGACAGTTCTACTTTCATCTACCTCTCCGTCGGCCTGTATCCGCACATGAACATCCCTGGATCTACCAGGGACCTTCAGTCCCCCAGATCTCCTAGCCACATGCCCCTCCAAACCTGACCCAGTGTCCGCCTGCGCTGGATGGAGCCCCTCGGATAACACGGTGTGACCCTCTCCTTTATCGCTCCACTCCGACTCATCCAGGGGCTCAGTTTTGTTTTCCACACTAGTAGACCTGACCTTGCTTTTCTCCATCCCATCGCCTTGCGTGATTTGCTCTTTTAAAACCCTCCGTAAATACGGCAAAATGTCTCCTCCCTCTAAGTCTTCGTACCAGCCCTGCTCTATCTCCGCGTCCGTCAGTTCAGCTGAGCCAGTCAGCTGGCAAAGGTGATCGTATATACTGTCATCCGCCTGCGTTAGGGATGCCTCCTGACAGTGTGTGTTAGCACAAGGGGGGTCCGGAATCTGAGGGGGGGGATGCTCTGCGCCTGGCACTGCACCTTTCACTCTATCAGCTGCCAATGGCCCCAGAATGTCAGATGTGCTGCTGCTACGCGGCAAAGTTGTGGTCTCCTCATTGGCACCTCCAAACGTCTCCGTAGGCGTCTCCTCGCTCTGCGAATAGTGCCTTACTCGGGGGACACGTGGATGGACGGGTGCATCCTCCATTTCTGTCAGACGAAGAAAAAATAAAACATTGTAAGTGTTTTCTTTTTACTTTTATAGCCAAGTATAACCATTTAAAGGGGGATTGTCAACTAATTTTTTTTTAACTTAAATACATGTAATTGGGGCCAAAAATCATTTTTGCAATTGGCTTTCATTAAAAATTTTGCACCGTTTCCGTTCTATAGCTGCTGTAATGCATTATCTAATGCTGGCTGCAGGGTGAGTTAACTGAGAATCTGTCAGTCAGCCTCTATAATGGACTGGCAGGGAGTTTGTAATGTCTTTATCTGTCCCATTTAAACTCCGGAGACCATTTATGATGGGGTATCACATCTATATTAAATGTACAGGCAAACAAAGAGCCCTGTAAAAGCCAAAGAAAACAAAGAAGGGAATTTTGTTTACTTACCGTAAATTCCTTTTCTTCTAGCTCCTATTGGGAGACCCAGACAATCGGGTGTATAGCTTCTGCCTCCGGAGGCCACACAAAGTATTACACTTTAAAAAGTGTAACCCCTCCCCTCTGCTATACACCCTCCCGTGCATCACGGGCTCCTCAGTTTTGGTGCAAAAGCAGGAAGGAGGAAACTTATAAATTGGTCTAAGGTAAATTCAATCCGAAGGATGTTCGGAGAACTGAACCATGAACCAAAGAACAATGAACATGAACAACATGTGTACACAAAAAAACAACAGCCCGAAGGGAACAGGGGCGGGTGCTGGGTCTCCCAATAGGAGCTAGAAGAAAAGGAATTTACGGTAAGTAAACAAAATTCCCTTCTTCTTTGTCGCTCCATTGGGAGACCCAGACAATTGGGATGTCCAAAAGCAATCCCTGGGTGGGTAAAAGAATACCTCGATAAAAAGAGCCGAAAAAAAAAAAACGGCCTCTTCTTACAGGTGTTCAACTGCCGCCTGAAGGACTCGCCTACCTAGGGCGGCATCTGCCGAAGCATATGCATGCACCTGATAGTGTTTTGTAAAAGTGTGCAGACTCGACCAGGTAGCCGCCTGACACACCTGCTGAGCCGTAGCCTGGTGCCGCAATGCCCAGGACGCACCTACGGCTCTGGTAGAATGGGCTTTCAGCCCTGAAGGAATCGGAAGCCCAGAGGAACGGTAGGCTTCAAGAATCGGTTCCTTGATCCATCTAGCCAAGGTTGACTTGGAAGCCTGCGACCCCTTACGCTGGCCAGCGACAAGGACAAAGAGTGCATCAGAACGGCGCAGGGGCGCCGTGCGTGAAATGTAGAGCCTGAGTGCTCTCACGAGATCTAACAAGTGCAAATCCTTTTCACATTGGTGAACTGGATGAGGGCAAAAAGAAGGTAAGGAGATATCCTGATTAAGATGAAAAGGGGATACCACCTTAGGGAGAAATTCCGGAACCGGACGCAGAACCACCTTGTCCTGGTGGAACACCAGGAAGGGGGCTTTGCATGACAGTGCAGCCAGCTCCGACACTCTCCGAAGTGATGTGACTGCCACTAGGAAGACCACCTTTTGCGAAAGGCGTGAAAGAGAAATCTCTCTCATTGGCTCGAAAGGTGGTTTCTGAAGAGCCGTTAGCACCCTGTTCAGATCCCAAGGTTCTAGCGGACGCTTGTAAGGAGGGACTATGTGACAAACTCCCTGCAGGAACGTGCGGACCTGCGGAAGCCTGGCTAGACGCTTTTGAAAAAACACAGATAGCGCCGATACTTGTCCCTTAAGGGAGCCGAGAGACAAACCCTTTTCCAGTCCGGATTGAAGGAAGGACAGAAAAGTGGGCAAGGCAAATGGCCAGGGAGAAAAACCCTGATCAGAGCACCAGGATAAGAAGATTCTCCACGTCCTGTGGTAGATCTTGGCGGACGTTGGTTTCCTGGCCTGTCTCATAGTGGCAATGACCTCTTGAGATAACCCTGAAGACGCTAGGATCCAGGACTCAATGGCCACACAGTCAGGTTGAGGGCCGCAGAATTCAGATGGAAAAATGGCCCTTGAGACAGTAAGTCTGGACGGTCTGGCAGTGCCCACGGTTGACCCACCGTGAGATGCCACAGATCTGGGTACCACGACCTCCTCGGCCAGTCTGGGGCGATGAGGATGGCGCGGCTGCAGTCGGACCTGATCTTGCGTAATACTCTGGGCAGTAGGGCCAGAGGAGGAAATACATAAGGCAGTCGAAACTGCGACCAATCCTGAACTAAGGCGTCTGCTGCCAGAGCTTTGTGATCTTGAGACCGTGCCATGAATGCCGGGACCTTGTTGTTGTGCCGGGACGCCATTAGGTCGACGTCCGGCTTTCCCCAGCGGCAACAGATCTCTTGAAACACTTCTGGGTGAAGAGACCATTCCCCCGCATCCATGCCCTGGCGACTGAGAAAGTCTGCTTCCCAGTTTTCTACGCCCGGGATGTGAACTGCGGAGATGGTGGAGGCTGTGGCTTCCACCCACAGCAGAATCCGCCGAACTTCCTGGAAGGCTTGCCGACTGCGTGTGCCGCCTTGGTGGTTGATGTATGCCACTGCCGTGGCGTTGTCCGACTGAATTCGGATCTCCCTGCCCTCCAGCCACGGCTGGAACGCCTTTAGGGCTAGATACACTGCCCTTATCTCCAGAACATTGATCTGCAGGGAGGACTCTGGCTGAGTCCAGGTACCCTGAGCCCTGTGGTGGAGGAAGACCGCTCCCCACCCTGACAGACTCGCATCCGTCGTGACCACCGCCCAGGATGGGGGCAGAAATGATTTCCCCTTCGACAAAGACGTGGGAAGAAGCCACCACTGAAGAGAGGCCTTGGCTGTCCGGGACAGGGAGACGTTCCTGTCGAGAGATGTCGACTTCCTGTCCCATTTTCGGAGAATGTCCCATTGAAGTGGACGCAGATGAAACTGCGCAAATGGGACTGCCTCCATTGCCGCCACCATCTTCCCTAGGAAGTGCATGAGGCGTCTCAAGGGGTGCGACTGGGCTCGAAGGAGAGATTGCACCCCTGTCCGTAGTGAACGTTGTTTGTCCAGCGGAAGTTTCACTATCGCTGAGAGAGTGTGAAACTCCATCCCGAGATATGTCAGCGATTGGGTCGGAGTCAATTTTGACTTTGGGAAATTGATGATCCACCCGAATCTCTGGAGAGTCTCCAGAGCAATGTTCAGGCTGTGTTGGCATGCCACCTGAGAGGGTGCCTTGACCAGGAGATCGTCTAAGTAAGGGATCACCGAGTGTCCCTGCGAGTGCAGGACCGCTACCACTGTTGCCATGACCTTGGTGAAGACCCGAGGGACTGTCACCAGGCCAAAGGGCAGCGCCACGAACTGAAAGTTTTCGTCCCCGATGGCGAAACGCAGGAAGCGCTGATGCTCTGGTGCAATCGGCACGTGGAGATAAGCATCTCTGATGTCGATTGATGCTAGGAAGTCTCCTTGGGACATCGAGGCGATGACGGAGCGGAGGGATTCCATCCTGAACCGCCTGGCGTTCACATGTTTGTTGAGCAGCTTGAGGTCCAGGACGGGACGGAAAGATCCGTCCTTTTTTGGCACTACAAACAAGTTGGAGTAGAAACCTTGACCCCATTGCTGAAGGGGAACCGGGATCACCACTCCTTCTGTTTTTAGAGTGCTCACCGCCTGAAGAAGAGCATCGGCTCGCTCGGGGGGCGGAGATGTTCTGAAGAAACGAGTCGGAGGACGAGAGCGGAATTCTATCCTGTAACCGTGAGACAGAATGTCTCTCACCCATCGGTCTTGGACATGTGGCAACCAGGCGTCGCAAAAGCGGGAGAGCCTGCCACCGACCGAGGATGCGGTTTGGGGAGGCCGAAAGTCATGAGGAGGCCGCTTTGGGAGCGGTTCCTCCGGCGGTCTTTTTAGGACGTGACTTAGACCGCCATGAGTCAGAGTTCCTCTGACCCTTCTGTGGCCTGTTGGACGAGGAGAATTGAGACTTGGCTGAGGTCCGAAAGGACCGAAATCTCGATTGTACCTTCCTTTGTGGAGGTCTGTTGGGTTTGGACTGGGGCAAGGACGATTCCTTTCCCTTGGATTGTTTAATGATTTCATCCAATTGCTCGCCAAACAGGCGGTCGCCAGAAAATGGCAAACCGGTTAAGAACTTCTTGGAAGCAGAGTCTGCCTTCCATTCACGTAGCCACATAGCCCTGCGGACTGCCACCGAATTGGCGGATGCTACCGCCGTACGGCTCGCAGAGTCCAGGACAGCATTCATGGCGTAGGACGCAAATGCCGACGCCTGAGAGGTTAAGGACACAACCTGTGGAGTAGAGGCACGTGTAACTGCATTAATCTCAGACTGACAAGCTGAGATAGCTTGGAGTGCCCATACGGCAGCAAATGCCGGAGCAAAAGACGCGCCTATAGCCTCATAGATGGATTTCATCAGGAGCTCTATCTGCCTGTCAGTGGCATCCTTGAGTGATGCACCATCTGCCACTGGAACTATGGATCTAGCCGCCAGTCTGGAGACTGGAGGATCCACCTTGGGACACTGAGCCCAACCCTTGACTACGTCAGAGGGGAAGGGATAACGTGTGTCATTAAGGCGCTTAGTAAAGCGCTTATCTGGAAAAGCTCGGTGCTTCTGGACTGTATCTCTGAAGTCGGAGTGATCAAGAAATGCACTCCGTGCTCGTTTAGGAAACCTAAAATGGAATTTCTCCTGCTGAGAAGCTGACTCCTCTATCTGAGGAGTTGGAGGAGAAAGATCTAACACCTGATTGATGGACGCTATAAGGTCGTTTACTATGGCGTCCCCTTCAGGTGTATCAAGGTTGAGAGCGGCGTCAGAATCAGAGCCCTGCTCTGCCACCTCCGCTTCATCTTCCAGAGATTCCTCATGCTGAGACCCTGAACACTGTGATGAAGTCGAGGGAAGCTCCCGGCGAGCCCGCTTAGCTGGCCTGGGACTGCGGTCCGTGTCATAGTCCTCACCGTGGGAGCTATGAGTCGCCCCAGGAGCACTTTGCTGCTCCAACCTAGGGGGGCCTGGGGACAATGATTCAACAGTGCCCGGGATCTGTGTTACTAGTCTGGACTGCAAAGCCTCTAGAATCTTAGCAGACCATCTATCCATAGACTCAGAAAGTTTGTCAGCAAATACTGCAAACTCTGTCCCTGTCACCTGGACGGTGGCAGGCGATTGTTCCACCTGGGCCGAGGGTCCCACTAGTGGCAAAGGCTCCGGCTGAGTGAGTGTCACAGGGGCCGAGCATTGCGCACAATGAGGATAGGTGGAACCTGCAGGTAGCATAGCTGCACATGAGGTACAGGTTGCAAAGTAAACCTGTGCCCTGGCACCCTCGCTTTTTTCGGACGACATGCTGTTGTCTCCTTTTAGAGCAATCAGAGAGGGTATATAGCCAAGGCAACAGTGCGGCTGTACAGAGTAAATGTATACAAAATATGGATATAAATATACACTTCTGCACCCAGGGGAGCAAGCACCTCGTAACAGGTGCTGCTTACTGACCGCCCTCAGAGTTTGTGTGACCACCAGATTCCCTGCCTGGGCTCCCAGCGCTGTTGGAGCTCGTCTCTGAAGATCCCCAGCGTCAGCCGTGCTGCTAGTAATGGCTGCTAGCGTTCTGTGAGGAAGAGGGAGCCGTGGGCGTGCACTAAAAAGTGCGGGAATCTGGTGCCCCACTGTGCACAGTGAGGGGGGAGGAGGATACAAAGTATGCTCCTGCCCTCAGCGCTGACGTTCCGTGCAGCGTCCCGCCCTTACTCCTGACTGGCAGGCCTGGGGGCGGGAATATGCGGCACTAGGCCGCAAAAGCTGGGGACTCGAGTTATAAGCGCGGCCGGCAAACAAGCGCGGCCAGCGCGGTAGTCCCGGCGCACTAACACACCCAGCAACTGCTGCAGCGTGTATCAAACAGGCGCTCTATGCGCCGTCCCCAAGGGGACACAGAGTACCTCAGAGTAGCAGGGCCATGTCCCTGACGATACCCGGGCTCCTGTCCAGCAGATTCCCCCAGGGGCTGCGGAGGGAGCGCGGTCCCAGTGCCTGGAGACCGTTTAGGATCCCACTTCACCCAGAGCCCTGTAAAGGATGGGGAAGGAAAACGGCATGTGGCTCCTGCCTGTGTACCCGCAATGGGTACCTCAACCTTAACAGCACCGCCGACTCAGAGTGGGGTGAGAAGGGAGCATGCTGGGGGCCCTGTAATGGGCCCTCTTTTCTTCCATCCGATATAGTCAGCAGCTGCTGCCGACTAACTTGTGGAGCTTGCGTGCATGTGTGCCTCCTTCAACACAAAGCATAAAAACTGATGGGCCTGTGATGCACGGGAGGGTGTATAGCAGAGGGGAGGGGTTACACTTTTTAAAGTGTAATACTTTGTGTGGCCTCCGGAGGCAGAAGCTATACACCCGATTGTCTGGGTCTCCCAATGGAGCGACAAAGAAATTTTTAAAGAAACCCAATTGCAAAAATGATTTTTGACACCAAATACATGCATTTAAGCAACAAAAACAATATGTCATCAAAGCTGGAAAACCCCCTTTAAGAACTCTTTTCTTGAAGCTGTGTAGAAAGAAGTCAAAAAGCTGTGACAAAAACCACGATATCTAAGTGGTCCCAGTAAAAGAAAAAGAAAAATGAAAAATAGACCACTTCAAAAAGCTTTACTTCTTTATACACAGGCAATCAGTACAATCCATGGCAGGCCCTGCATTATGGGTCATCTAGAAAATAGGGGACAATCAGGATTGGGGAAGCAGAACGTTAGTATACAGGATGTTACGTGTCCGCATGCAAAGGGAAGTGTGCCTGAGCTCAACACGTCTGGTGTTTACATTGGTACAGGGGGCAGCCGCCTTTCCTGTGCTACCAACTGCAGTTTTGAGATGAGCTTTACAGAAGTCAAATATAATAAACCTTGGTCAGGAAACTACCTATTGACTTCTACGGGACAGTGCTGTGGGCATGCTCTGTGACCTGTGCAGACGTCAATGAGCAGAGAGGGGAGGAGGATAGATGTCTCATTCATGTACCATCAGAGGTGTGATCCTGTATCTTATCAACCTACATCTTTATGACAGCGAACTAAGGCGGCTTTCACACTACGTTTTTTTAACATGCGACAAACGTTTTTTTTAACGCAAAAACGGATCCAGTGCAAATGCGTTTTCATTTCAATGCATTAGCAATGGACTCGCGTCAACAGCGTTCACATGCATTTGCGTGCGGTTTAGTGAGGATCCAGCGACTTGCAGTTTTTTAATATTTTTCAAAAACGCTACTTGTAGTGTTTTTGAGCTGCGTCCAAATACTGCAAATTGCTGGATCCGGACTAAACAGCACGCAAACGCATGTGAACGCTGGCATGCTGATAGACAGGATCCTGCTTGGCCAGAAACCAGTCTGGCGTGATCAGTCTCTTTCACTCTCTCTCCTCTCTCTCCCCTCCCTTCTCTCTCCTCTCTTTGGCCCCTCTCCTCTTTCTCCTCTCTTCTCCTCTTTCTCCTCTCATCTCCTCTCTCTCTATCTCTCTCTCTCACACTCCCTCCCCTCTCTCTTCCCTCCCCTCTCTCTCTTCCCTCCCCTCTCTCTCTTCCCTCCCCTCCCTCCCCTCTCTCTCCTCCCTCCCCTCTCTCTCCTCCCTCCCCTCTCTCTCCCCTCCCCCTCTCTCTTCCCTCCCCCTCTCTCTTCCCTCCCTTCTCTCTCTTCCCTCCCTTCCCTCCCCTCTCTCTCCTCCCTCCCCTCTCTCTCCTCCCTCCCCTCTCTCTCCTCCCTCCCCTCTCTCTCCTCCCTCCCCTCTCTTCCCTCCACCTCTCTCTTCCCTCCCTTCTCTCTCTTCCCTCCCTTCTCTCTCTTCCCTCCCCTCTCTCTCTTCCCTCCCCTCTCTCTCTTCCCTCCCCTCTCTCTTCCCTCCCCTCTCTCTCTTCCCTCCCCTCTCTCTCTTCCCTCCCCTCTCTCTCTTCCCTCCCCTCTCTCTCTTCCCTCCCCTCTCTCTCTTCCCTCCCCTCTCTCTCTTCCCTCCCCTCTCTCTCTTCCCTCCCCTCTCTCTCCTCCCTCCCCTCTCTCTCCTCCCTCCCCTCTCTCTCCTCCCTCCCCTCTCTCTCCTCCCTCCCCTCTCTCTCCTCCCTCCCCTCTCTCTCCTCCCTCCCCTCTCTCTCTTCCCTCCCCTCTCTCTCTTCCCTCCCCTCTCTCTTCCCTCCCCTCTCTCTCTTCCCTCCCCTCTCTCTCTTCCCTCCCCTCTCTCTCTTCCCTCCCCTCTCTCTCTTCCCTCCCCTCTCTCTCTTCCCTCCCCTCTCTCTCTTCCCTCCTCTCTCTTCCCTCCTCTCTCTTCCCTCCTCTCTCTTCCCTCCTCTCTCTTCCCTCCTCTCTCTCTTCCCTCCTCTCTCTCTTCCCTCCTCTCTCTCTTCCCCCCTCTCTCTCTTCCCCCCTCTCTCTCTTCCCTCCCCTCTCTCTCTTCCCTCCCCTCTCTCTCTTCCCTCCCCTCTCTCTCTTCCCTCCCCTCTCTCTCTTTCCTCCTCTCTTCCCTCCTCTCTCTCTTCCCTCCCTTCCCCTCTCTCTTCCCTCCCCTCTCTCTCTTCCCTCCCCTCTCTCTCTTCCCTCCCCTCTCTCCCCTCCTCTCTTCCCTCCTCTCTCTCTTCCCTCCCTTCCCCTCTCTCTTCCCTCCTCTCTCTCTTCCCTCCCCTCTCTCTCTTTCCTCCCCTCTCTCTCTTTCCTCCCCTCTCTTTCCTCCTCTCTCTCTCTTTCCTCCTCTCTCTCTCTTCCCTCCCTTCTCTCTCTTCCCTCCCTTCTCTCTCTTCCCTCCCTTCTCTCTCCTCCCTCCCTTCTCTCTCTTCTCTCCTCTCTCTCTCTTCTCTCCTCTCTCTCTCTTCTCTCCTCTCTCTCCTCTCCTCTCTCTCTTCTCTCCTCTCTCTCACTTCTCTCTCTCCCCTCCTGTCTCTCTCCTCTCTTTCTCTCTCGCTCCTCTCTCTTCCCTCCTGTCTCTCTCCTCTCTTTTCTCTCTCTTCTCTCTCTCTTCTCTCTCTTCTCTCCTCTGTCTTTTGTCCCCAGCTACATCTGAATTTCCAGTCTTTCACGTTTAGTCCCCCTCACTCCCGATCACATGACTCCAATGCACGCCCATAAACTTCAAGTGACAGGATCCGCTTTTGCAGCAAAAAAAACGTTTATGAGGCATGTTAAAAAAACGTAGTGTGAAAGCGGCCTATCACTTAAAGAGGACCAACCACCATGGTTTTCCTATATAAACTAAAGCCGGTGCTATACTGGCGCTATCATGCTGATTCTATACATACCTTTAGTTGTGAGATCGGATGTATACTTTCTGAAATACAGGCAAGTAAAGTTTGTGAAATGCACTGTTATTTGATTGATAGAAGCTACAGAATATCTAATACGTGGGTCAGGGTTTGCTAGTTATTCCTGCCCCTGCCCTTCCTCCCCCGTCCTTCCTCCCTTCCTCCTCACCCTATTATAACAGAGACAGGAGGAGGAAGGACAGGCAGCAGACAGGGGCGAGAATAACCAGCAAAACCCGACCCACCTATTAGATATTCTGTAGCTGCTATCATTCAAATAACAGTGCATTTCACAAACTTTACTTGCCTGTATTTCAGAAAGTATACATCCGATCTCACAACTACAGGTATGTATAGAATCAGCCTGATAGCGCCAGTATAGCACTGGCTTTAGTTTATATAGGAAAATCCTGGTGGGTGGTCCTCTTTAAGTAAAGCTGTGACTGCTGACAATTGATCTCTATGGGAAATGTCCACTTATTATAAGGCTCTGTGGACAAGGCAAAAACACAAGATTTTTTTTTTAAAAAAGCTTGATTTCTTTTGTTATAGTCCCTTAAAATCATTTTTTATATTAAACTGAATGCTTACAATGGAAAAATAAATTAATAATAATAATAATTAGAATCCACGAAACTAATTAAATTAATCCAGTGCCCTGACACTTATGGGTGAAATCGAGGAAAGTTTAAAGGTCTGCTCCTCAATAGCCAGTGATGTGCCAGTGCCCACTTTAAAAGGTAATCGTTCAGGAACTTTTTTTTCTATGTACCGTAATCTGAGCTGTAGGGGCTGAGAGCCTGATTTCAGTGATGTGTCACTTACTAGGCTGTGTGCTGTTTCAATAAAAATCAGTGTTTTATCAGCAGCAGATTATCACTACAGGACTAGCGGCCTCATGTCTCAGTCAACTGCTCTGTGAACCATGCCCCCATTGCAGATTTGCAGTTTTCTGCCTATGCACAGTGTACACATAAATCTGCCCCTCAGTGATGTGGATGGGGGTATACACAGCTAAGTGTACACAGAAAGCTGCCAATCAGTGGTGTGGGCGGGGTTATACAGTGCTCAGTGTACACATACGTCTGCCAATCAGTGGTGAGGGTTGGATGATACAGCGCTCAGTGTACACAGAAAGCTGCCAATCAGTGGTGTGGGTGGGGTTATATAGCGCTCAGTGTACACAGCAAGCTGCCAATCAGTGGTGAGGGCAGGGTTATACAGAGCTCAGTGTACATAGAAAGTTGCCAGTTGTGTGGGCATGGTTATACAGTGCTCAGTGTACACAGAAAGCTGTCAATCAGTGGTGAGGGTGCAGGGGTATACAGAGTTCAGTGTACACAGAAAGCTGCCACTCAGTGATATAGGTGGGGTTATACAGTGCTGAGTGTACACAGAAAGCTGCCAATCAGTGGTGTGGGGGCGGGGGTATACAGAATTCAGTGTACACAGAAAGCTGCCACTCAGTGATGTAGGCGGGGTTATACAGTGCTCAGTGTACACAGAAAGCTGCCAATCAGTGGTGTGGGCGGGGTTGTACAGTGCTCAGTGTACACAGAAAGCTGCCAATCAGTGGTGTGGGCGTGGTTATACATTGCTCAGTGTACACAGAAAGTTGCCAGATGTGTGGGTGGGGTTATACAGCGCTCAGTGTACACAGTAAGCTGCCAATCAGTGGTGTAGGCGGGGTTATACAGCGCTCAGTGTACACAGTAAGCTGCCAATCAGTGGTGTAGGCGGGGTTATACAGTGCTCAGTGTACACAGTAAGCTGCCAATCAATGGTGTGGGGGTGGATTATACACAGCTCAGTGTACACAGAACGCCAATCAATGGTGAGGGCGGGGTAATACAGAGTTGAGAATTTAGTTCTGTAGAAGAAGAAACTGTAATTCAATCAAAATGACGTCAAGCAGATCAGTAAGTGACATATCTGGAATCAGGCTCTCAGCCCCTACATCATTCTGCTCTCAGATTACATAGCAAAAACCCGATTACAAATTCCCTTTAACTTAATATACAAAAATTTGAACTCTGTCTTTTATTAATACCTAATGGGAATTGTCTGGCGGCTGTTACTAAGAAAATAGGAGATATTTGGAAGGAAAGTAAAAAATGATTTTCTCCCAGATTGGCGCTGATCCTACACACTCCATACTGTGTCCCCCGCTGGTCCAAATCCATCAACATTTTGTGGGTGTTGTTGTATAACCGCTGCAGCCAATCGTTATATAACGCCTACTGCTAACGGCACGGTAGGTGTAGGGTTTTGCCTGCCAGCAGCGCTACAGTGCCCAGCTCGCCAATGTCTGCGTGTTAGTGGATACATCATACATCACCCCTGAATTTTAAGAGGGTTACTACAGGGTGTTCTGAGAGCCCCCTGGGTTAACTCTTTAGGGTCACTGGGTAAGGGGGACACATGCACTTTATGGTAAATCTTTCTGAAGCGGACCACACAATAGTACAGCATAGAACATAGAATAAGTCACGGTGACGCTGCGAGAAGTGTAATGAAGCCGTTCTGTGTGCTGGAAGAAAAGGTTAGTAAGTCCAGGTCATAATTACAGAGTCAATACGGCAAGTTAGTGCAAAGACGGCGTCGTCAATAGGGCGTATCAGACATTCTCAAAAATGGAAGCATAAAAATGGCCTTTTCTTGTTCAGATATATCATATTCAAGGATAAAATCTTACAGCAAGGCGGCAAGAAACCTAAAATGCTTCTCAGATTGATATGATTACCTAATACCTGACTATAATTAATGCCTCGGGTACTGCAGACTGTCTTGGTGTTTGTTATTTTTTTGTTTTGTTTTTAAGGCGGCTTTCACACTACGTTTTTTTAACATGCGTCGTCATGAACGTTTTTTTAAACGCAAAAACGGATCCAGTGCAAATGCGTTTTCATTTCAATACATTTGCAATGGACTCGCGTCAGCATGCGTTCACCTGCGTTTGCGTGCGTTATAGTGAGGATCCAGCGACTTGCAGTTTTTTAACTTTTTCAAATACGCTACTTGTAGCGTTTTTGAGCTGCGTTCAAATACTGCAAATTGCTGGATCCTGACTATACTGCACGCAAACGCATGTGAACGCTGGCATGCTGATAGACAGGATCCTGCTTGCTGTCTCTCCTCTCTCCCCTGCCTGAGAGCGGGGGATGCTCGTAACCAAGGTAAATATCGGGTAACCGCGGGCTTAGTTACCCGATGTTTATCTTGGTTACGTGTGCAGGGAGCTGGCTCCTAGCAGCTGCAGACGCTCGTAACCAAGGTAAATATCGGGTAACCGCGGGCTTAGTTACCTGATGTTTACCTTGGTTACATGTGCAGGGAGCAGGCAACCCTGCTCCTAGCAGCTGCAGACGCTCGTAACCAAGGTAAATATCGGGTATCCAAGCAAGTTACCCGATGTTTACCTTGGTTACGAGCCTCCGCAGCTGTCAGATGTCAGCTCCCAGTCTTTCACGTTCAGTTCCCCTCACTCCCGATCACATGACTCCATTGCTTGCCCATAAACTTAAAGTGACAGGATCCTGCAAAATAACACATGCATTTTTCTTTGCAAAAACAGGATCCACTTTTGCATGCTAAAAAAAACGTAAAGTGAAAGCGGCCCTAACTCTGGTGTGCTGTTCCTCAGATATTCCTCCTGGAAATATCTGCTGATGTTTTTTCCTGGCTAAACCCTTTAAAGGAATGCTATGGCTATGTGCACACATTGCAGGGGGTTTTCTGTCCTTTTTTCATGCATTGTTTCTTGCTTATATTACTCAGTAAAAGCAAGGAGAAAGCATCCCAGCAAAGTCTATGAGAATCCTGACTTGCTGTGGACACGCTGCTTCGTTTTTTCCTTGCAGATTTTGTTGCTAAAAAAAGCAGCAGCATGGTCACTTGTCTCTGTATTTTTTTTTCTGCGTTCCTATAATCCCCTGCAATGCTTTTATCACTACAGTGGATTATATCGCAGCAGTTCGGTTCACACCATGCATACAGCATGGTGCGTGAGGCTCTCCATAGCTCAGTAACCCGGGATCTTTATGGTGACGACCCAGGGTTCCCATGGTAGCGATCGGGTCCCTGTGATCGCATCACAGGGACCCGATTACCATGGAGAGATAAGTGATCCCTATCCTTGCCTCCAGAATGCTGTGATCACATAATTCAGGGGGTTATACTGCAAGAAGAAGCGCGGGCACCATTCCTGGCAGTGAGAGCCAGGTTTCGGCTGTAACATTAGCCGGAAACCCAGCAGCGATTGCGGGGGTACAGTGCCTGAACCCCCGCGATCGCCATGACTAAAAACAAAAAAAACAAAACAAAAAAAAAAAAACACAAATAGCAGGAAAAATGCATATGAAAAAAGGCGTAAACGCAATAAAAAAATGCACGTTTTTTTCTGCTGCGTTTTTCTTGCCAAACCATGCTTTTTTGTATGCAGAAAAGAAGCACATAAAAAGGCAATGTGGGCACACAGCCTATAGGCATAAATTAATGATAAAATCAGATAAATGTGTTCATCGTCTGGTTAAGCCCCCATTAGATCACTATTGGCTGATCGCTGGCTTGGAAGCCTCGGCCGACCGTTCCTGTATTCTCCATGTGAGAGCCGCCGCTCTTCTCCTCCGATATCGGCTTATATTCAGGGAGAATAAAAGGATCGGAGGGCTAAGATCCAAAAGGATCAATTCTTCTCTACTTTGATATCATCTGTCGGGGGAAGGGTCGAGGTCTTCATACACATTAGGCTAATATGGCTGATAACAGGGAACACTACCATTAAATTGCACAGTTACTCATGATAGGCTATAATTTAATAACAATATGCAGGAACTCCGAGTATATGGTCCCTTTAGTTTGTAGTCTTACTATGGCTCAGTGGTGTAATTGGTGATCAGACTGCACCCTGATTATGGGGGTCCGCAGAATATTTAAAGGGGTGTGGACCACAGGCACAGACTGACTGCATATGTGGGTGCGGAGTTTGAGAATGTCTGATAGGCGCGATTACACAGCATGCACATAGAGAAGGAGCGCGCGGATTTCCCCCTTCTCAGACAGGGTGCAGTGCTCTTGGTCTTTTCTGTGTGATTACGGGGGGCTGCAGACAGTGGGAAGGGGGTGCAGACAGAGGTGCCACTACCTGACAGCTCATCGGAAAGCAGAGTGAGAACAATATCAGGCAGAAGGGGTTTGGAAGGATGGATCAGGACAGGTGCACTTTTAGCGCTGCGGATAGAGGCTGATGGCAGGGCACTGTCCCCAATGGATCGGCTCCTCATGGCTTTAAAAAAAAAAGAAGACAGGAAAGACAGGAAAGATGGGGGAGAAGAGGGACCGGAGGAGAGGAAAGAGAAGTGACTGATGAGAGTGCAGCAAAACCACAAGAAGCAGGTAAAAAGTGAAATTATGCACGAGGAGACACTATTACATTGTGTGCTAATATGGAGCAGCCCGGACCGGTGGAGGCGGCAGCACGGAGCAGATACGAGGACATGGAGGACAGAGAGAAGGGCAGACACAGAAAAATATACCACACACAGTAAAATCACATTGAAGCATGAAAACGTGGAAAGCAGATGAGGTCCTAGTGGAAATAGACCTGTCCCGAAAGCTCCCACCCAGACCGGGTATCCAAGGATATCCTTCCAAGACATACCCACAGAAGAACGGCAATGGCCAATCCCAAGAAATACAGAGGCAGGTCTACAAAGTGAGGACCCAAGGAGGGGCACCCCAAAATGTGGCCTCCAGACTTCTGTGTGCACGGCTTGAGGAGGGGGAGTGGATCACATTCATCGGTCTTATGCATGGTATGGTATCCAGAGCAATTGTGCAAGTCATACAACGACAGCAGTGCCGCTCTGAGCTAGAACGGGCCCCTTATAAAAGTAATTAGCAACTGCTCCACTTTGCCCATTAGTGATTACTCCAGTTTGTAGATATGAAGTTTATAAGGTGGTCCACGCTCCGAATCCCCCAGCAAGGATTGGCATCTCCTGCTCTGCAAGACCAGACCCATCATTGTATCATATGGACCAGCATTTATTCTGCAAGGCGCCATGCATGTAGACCGACGTGGCCCACGCCGCAGATGGAGGGGTCTTCCCTAGCGAAAACCGCTGAATATCCGAGGTCTCAGAAACCGGACCCTTAGATGTCAGATGATTATAAGATGATTATAAGACTGACGGCTTTACATTCTCTAATACTGGAGAAGATCTGGAAGAACATGACAAATGAGACTTGTGCACTGAATGCCCTCCTGCCCACCTGTCTCCAGCCCACCTGCCGGCAGCTGTGCACTGAATGCCCTCCTGCCCACCTGTCTCCAGCCCACCTGCCGGCAGCTGTGCACTGAATGCCCTCCTGCCCACCTGTCTCCAGACCACCTGCCGGCAGCTGTGCACTGAATGTCCTCCTGCCCACCTGTCTCCAGCCCACCTGCCGGCAGCTGTGCACTGAATGCCCTCCTGCCCACCTGTCTCTAGCCCACCTGCCGGCAGCTGTGCACTGAATGCCCTCCTGCCCACCTGTCTCCAGCCCACCTGCCGGCAGCTGTGCACTGAATGTCCTCCTGCCCACCTGTCTCCAGCCCACCTGCCGGCAGCTGTGCACTGAATGCCCTCCTGCCCATCTGTCTCCAGACCACCTGCCGGCAGCTGTGCACTGAATGCCCTCCTGCCCACCTGTCTCCAGCCCACCTGCCGGCAGCTGTGCACTGAATGCCCTCCTGCCCACCTGTCTCCAGCTCACCTGCCGGCAGCTGTGCACTGAATGCCCTCCTGCCCACCTGTCTCCAGACCACATGCCGGCAGCTGTGCACTGAATGCCCTCCTGCCCACCTGTCTCCAGCCCACCTGCCGGCAGCTGTGCACTGAATGCCCTCCTGCCCACCTGTCTCCAGCTCACCTGCCGGCAGCTGTGCACTGAATGCCCTCCTGCCCACCTGTCTCCAGACCACATGCCGGCAGCTGTGCACTGAATGCCCTCCTGCCCACCTGTCTCCAGACCACCTGCCGGCAGCTGTGCACTGAATGCCCTCCTGCCCACCTGTCTCCAGACCACATGCCGGCAGCTGTGCACTGAATGCCCTCCTGCCCACCTGTCTCCAGACCACCTGCCGGCAGCTGTGCACTGAATGCCCTCCTGCCCACCTGTCTCCAGCCCACATGCCGGCAGCTGTGCACTGAATGCCCTCCTGCCCACCTGTCTCCAGCTCACCTGCCGGCAGCTGTGCACTGAATGCCCTCCTGCCCACCTGTCTCCAGCTCACCTGCCGGCAGCTGTGCACTGAATGCCCTCCTGCCCACCTGTCTCCAGCCCACCTGCCGGCAGCTGTGCACTGAATGCCCTCCTGCCCACCTGTCTCCAGACCACCTGCCGGCAGCTGTGCACTGAATGCCCTCCTGCCCACCTGTCTCCAGACCACCTGCCGGCAGCTGTGCACTGGAGGGAGAGTAGAGCCACAATGATAAGGCTGGAGCACTGTGTGTGGCAGGTACAATCATCACAGGGTCCACCTCAGCCCAGGAATTACAGCCAAGAGGCGCTGCAGAGGCACCAGGGCTGCTCCCATGTGTGAGTGATGGATTAATGCAGGATTTGAGGGTTATAAACAAATTAAATGGAGGGACCAACATAGAGGACACCGAGGAAGGGGTAGAGTAATAATACACAGGAGAATACAGGTGGGGGGAGTGATAATATACAGGAGAATACAGGTGGGGGGAGTGATAATATACAGGAATATACAGGTGGGGGAGTGATAATATACAGGAATATACAGGTGGGGGAGTGATAATATACAGGAATATACAGGTGGGGGAGTGATAATATACAGGAATATAAAGGTGGGGGAGTGATAATATACAGGAATATACAGGTGAGGGAGTGATAATATACAGGAATATACAGGTGGGGGAGTGATAATACACAGGAGAATACAGGTGGGGGAGTGATAATATACAGGAATATACAGGTGAGGGAGTGATAATATACAGGAATATACAGGTGAGGGAGTGATAATATACAGGAATATACAGGTGGGGGAGTGATAATATACAGGAATATACAGGTGGGGGAGTGATAATATACAGGAATATACAGGTGGGGGAGTGATAATATACAGGAATATACAGGTGGGGGAGTGATAATATACAGGAATATACAGGTGGGGGAGTGATAATGTACAGGAATATACAGGTGGGGGAGTGATAATGAAGGGAATTTTGTTACTTACCGTAAATTCCTTTTCTTCTAGCTCTTATTGGGAGACCCAGACGATTGGGTGTATAGCTACTGCCTCCGGAGGCCACACAAAGCACTACACTAAAAAGTGCAAGGCCCCTCCCCTTCTGGCTATACACCCCCCGTGGGATCACGGGCTGCTCAGTTTTAGTGCTAAAGCAAGAAGGAGGAAAGCCAATAACTGGTTTAAACAAATTCACTCCGAGTAACATCGGAGAACTGAAAACCGTTCAACATGAACAACATGTGTACCCGCAAACAAACCAAAAATCCCGAAGGACAACAGGGCGGGTGCTGGGTCTCCCAATAAGAGCTAGAAGAAAAGGAATTTACGGTAAGTAACAAAATTCCCTTCTTCTTCGGCGCTCTATTGGGAGACCCAGACGATTGGGACGTCCAAAAGCAGTCCCTGGGTGGGTAACAAAATACCTCAAGTTAGAGCTGCAAGACAGCCCTCCTCTACGAGGAGGCCACTGCCGCCTGCAGGACTCTTCTACCTAGGCTGGCGTCCGCCTAAGCCTAGGTATGCACCTGATAATGTTTGGTGAAAGTGTGCAAACTCGACCAGGTAGCTGCCTGGCACACTTGTTGAGCCGAAGCCTGGTGTCGTAATGCCCAGGACGCACCCACGGCTCTGGTTGAATGGGCCTTCAGCCCTGAAGGAACCGGAAGCCCCGCAGAACGGTAGGCTTCCAGAATTGGTTCTTTGATCCATCGAGCCAGGGTGGATTTGGAAGCCTGCGACCCCTTGCGCTGGCCAGCGACAAGGACAAAGAGTGCATCAGAGCGGCGCAGGGGCGCCGTGCGGGAAATGTAGATTCTGAGTGCTCTCACCAGATCTAACAAATGTAAATCCTTTTCATACCGGTGAACCGTATGAGGACAAAAGGAAGGTAAGGAGATATCCTGATTAATATAAAACGAGGATACTACCTTAGGGAGAAACTCCTGAATGGGGCGCAGCACTACCTTGTCCTGGTGGACCACCAGGAAGGGAGCCTTGGATGACAGCGCTGCTAGCTCAGACACTCTCCGAAGAGACGTGATCGCTACCAGAAAGGCCACTTTCCGTGATAGTCGAGAGAGTGAAACATCCGTCAGAGACTCGAAAGGCAGCTTCTGGAGAGCAACTAGTACCCTGTTCAGATCCCATGGATCTAACGGCCGCTCGTACGGGGGGACGATATGACAAACCCCCTGCAGGAACGTGCGTACCTGCGGACGTCGTGCTAGACGCTTCTGAAAAAACACCAATAGCGCCGAGACTTGCCCTTTAAGGGAGCCGAGCGACAAGCCCTTTTCCAACCCAGATTGCAGGAAGGAAAGAAAAGTAGGCAATGCCAATGGCCAGGGGGACACTCCTTGTACAGAGTACCAGTAAAAGAAAATCTTCCACTTCCGTGGTAGATCTTAGCAGACGTGGGCTTCATAGCCTGTCTCATGGTGGCAACGACCCCTTGGGATAATCCTGAGGACACTAGGATCTAGGACGCAATGGCCACACAGTAGGTTCAGGGCCGTAGAAATCAGATGGAAAAACGGCCCTTGGGACAGTAAGTCTGGCCGGTCTGGTAGTGCCCACGGTTGACCGACCGTGAGATGCCTGTCGCCAGAGCTCTTTGATCGTCATGAAAACCGGGACCTTGCTGTTGTGCCGATTCGTGAAACCCGTCCGGGTGCAGAGACCATTCTCCTGCGTCCACGCCCTGGTGACTGAGGAAGTCTGCTTCCCAGTTTTCTACGCCCGGGATGTGAACTGCGGATATGGTGTATGCTCTGTCTTCCACCCCTAGCAGAATCCGGCGGACTTCCTGGGAGGCTCGCCGACTGCGTAGCCCGCCTTGGTGGTTGATGTATGCCACCGCTGTGGATTGTCCGACTGAATTCGGATCTGTTTGCCTTCCAGCCACTGCAGGAAGTCTTGCAGGGCAATATACACTGCCCAGAGCTCCAGACAATTGATCTGAAGAGTGGACTCCTCTGAAGAGAGTCCTTGATCGTCTGAGAAAGGGGGACGTTCCTGTGTAGGGACATCGACTTCCCCTCCCATTAGCGAAGAATGTTCTATTGAAGTGGACGCAGATGAAACTGCGTGAAAGGGACTGCCTCTGGATGAGGTGTCTCCTTGAAGGAGAGACTGCACCCCCGTCTGTAGTGACCGCTGTTTGTCCAGTGGAAGCTTCACCATCGCTGAGAGAGTGTGAAACCCCAAGCTAAGATATGCCAGCGATTGGGTTTAACTTTGAAAAGTTGAGGACCCACCCGAAACTCTGGGAAGTCTCCAGCGCCATGTTCAGGCTGTGTTGGCATGCCTCTTAAAAGAGTGCCTTGACAAGTAGATGGTCTAAGTAAGGGATCACAGGGTGACCCTGAGAGTGCGGGAGTGGTCCCACTGCTGCCATGAACTTGGTGAAAACCCGTGGGGTTGTCGCCAGACCGAAGGGTAGGGCTACGAACCGAAGATGCTCGTCTTCAATAACGAATCGTAGCAAACGCCGGTGCTCTGGAGCAATCGGCACGTGGAGATAAGCATCCTGATGTCTATTGATGCTAGGAAATCTCCTTGAGACATTGAGGCAATGACGGAGCGGAGGGATTCCATCCGGAACCGCCTGGTTTTCACGTGCTTGTTGAGCAGTTTAAGGTCCGGAACGGAAGGAGTCGTCCTATTTTGTCACCCCGACCAGATCGGAGTAAAAAGTGTCTCTTGTTCCTGAGGAGGAACCGGGATTACGACTCCTACTGCCTGCAGAAGAGCCTCGGCTCGGCCGGTGAGGAAGTTTTTGCGACAAACTGTCTCTCACCCACCGGCCATTGACCTGTGGCAGTTAAATGTCGCTAAAGCGGGGGAGTCTGCCACCGACCGCGGACGCGGAGAGAGAGGGCTGAAAGTCATGAGGAAACCGCCTTGGTAGCGGTTCCTCCGGCTGCCTTCTCCGGGCGTGATTGAGCCCGCCAGGAACCTGCGCCCCTCTGAGCCTTTTGAGTCCTGTTGGACGAGGGCAATTGGGACGTGCCCGAGCCTGGGAAGGACCGAAACCTCGACTGTCCCTTCTCCTGATGGGTCTTGTTTGATAGCTGGGGTAAGGAAGAATCCGTACCCTTGGACAGTTGAATGATTTAATCCAACCGCTCACGAAACAGTCTGTCACCAGATAAAGGCAATCTGGTTAAGCACTTTTGTGGAAGCAGCATCTGCTCCAATCCCTTAACACTAGGAGCGTAACAACACGGAGTTGGCGGACGCCACTGACGTACGGCTCGTAGAGTCCAGGACAGCATAAACAGCTTGAGTCGCAATGCCGACATTGCGAGGTGAAGGACGCTACTGCGGCCAAGATGTACCTGTGACCGCGTCCCTCTGCGCAATACTAGCTGAAATAGCTTGGAGTGCCTCTATGGCTGCGAATGCCGGGGCAACCGACCCGCCGATAGCTTCATAGACAGATTGCAACCAGAGGGCTATCTGTCTGTCAATGGCATCTTTAAGTGAAGTCCCATCTTCCACTGCAACTATAGATCTAGCCGCAAGCCTGGAGATTGGGGGATCCACCCTTGGAGCGCTTGAGCACGTCAGGGGGGAAGAGACAACGCGTATCCTCAATACGGTTGGAGAAACGCTTATCGGGATAAGCGTGGTGTTCCTGGACTGCTTCTCTGGAGTCAGAGTGACCAGAAAAGTACTCAATATACGCTTGAGATACCGAAATAGGGATTTCTTCTGCTGTGAAGCTGACCCCTCCACTGGAGGAGTTGAGGGAGAAATACCCAACCTTCCATTGATGGACGCTATAAGATTATTCACTATAGCGTCACCATCCGGTGTATCCGGATTGAGAGCGGTCTCAGTATCAGAGTCCTGAACAGCTACGTCTGCATCAGCATACAGAGAGTACTGTGATGAAGTCGAGGGCCGTTCTTAGGGAGCTCGCTTAGGCCGTCTGGGACTGTCGTCCGTGTCAGAGCCTGCACCCTGGGATGCATGGGACCCTCCTGGAGCCATGATTTGTTTCGAAATCAGGGTGGCCAGGGGCATTGAATCAACATTGCCCAAGGTCTGTCTGGACTGCAAAGTCTGTAAGATGTTAGTCATAGTCACAGACAATATATCAGCGGAAACTGCAACTCCGTCCCTGTCCCTGGACAGGGATCACAGGTGGTTCTTTTGGCCACCTGTAGCAGAGACCCCGTTGAGTAATTGCACACACTGGGGGTCCTGGAACAGTATCGCATGCAGTACAAGCAGCATAGAAAGCCTGTGCCTTGGCACCCATGCTTTTTTTTTTTTTTTTTTTTGCTGTCTAGCCATCTAGGAGCATTAGCCAAGAATAGCGACCGTACAGTGCAATGTATAGCATACAAGCATGAAGTACAATAAACACTTCAGCACATGCAGTACAAGGAGCATAGAAAGCCTGTGCCTTGGCACCTTTGCTTTTCTGCTGCCGTTGTCTAGTTATTCAGGAGCATTAGCCAAGAAAAGCGACATACAGTGAATGTATAGCATACAAGCATGAAAATAACCACTGCAGAACATGCAATCCAAGCAGCATTGAAAGCTTGTGCCTTAGCACCCTTGCTTTTCTGCTGCTGTTGTCTAGTCATCAAGGAGCATTAGCCAAGAATAGCGACATGCAGTGAATGTACAAGCATGAAAATAAACTCTGCAGTACATGCAATCCAAGCAGCATTGAAAGCTTGTGCCTTAGCACCATTGCTGTTTGCTGCCGCTGTCTAGCCATCTAGGCGGGTAGACAGCCAAGAATAGCCCTTACAGTGCAATGTAAAGCATACAAGCATAAAGGACACATGACACTGCAGCACATGCAAGACAAGCAGCATATAGAGTCTGTGCTTTAGCACCCCTGATCTTTTGCTGCTGTTTCTAGGTCTGCATCCTGAATAGCGACCGTACAAAAGTACAACAGGACACTTCGGCATTAGTGGGTCAGCACTTTAGTTGCCGCTTACCGCCCGCACAAAAGCGGGTGTGTGGCGCCGGAATCCTGTGCTGGTAGCTCAGCGCTTGTCTCCGTTTTCCCGCTCTGCGTGCCGGAATGGCTGCCGGCGTCCAGAGGAGAGGGGCGGGCCGAGGGCGTGCCCGAGACAAGAGCGGGAACCCGGCGCCCACTGTGTCTAGTGAAGGGGGCTGGAGAATGCAAATAAGGCTCCAGCCCTCGGCGCTGCTATAGAACAGCGTCTCTCCCTTTCCCTGAGTGACAGGGTGGGGGCGGGAACGAAGCGGCGCTAGGCCGCAAAAGCCGGGGACTAAAGTTAGAAGCGCCGCCGCCGTAAAAGCGCGGTCGGCGCGTCCCCGGCGCACTACAAGTCGCAGCTGCGCCGCCGCTCCAGGGGCGGTCGGCGCGGCGGTCCCCACACGTAAAGTCCCCCAGTAATCTGCAGGGACTATAAGCCCAGCGCACAGCGCTACAGTCCCCGGCGCACTAGCACACCCAGCAAGCCTGGAGTGTGCGTGGCCTGCCATACGGGGACACAGAGTACCTGAAAGTTGCAGGGCCTTGTCCCTGAACGGCACTCCCGCTCCACATCCAGCAGGTTCTATGGGTCTGTGGATGGAGCCCGGCCTCAGGGCTTGGTGGCCGGAAAGATCCCACTTCCTCAGAGCCCCTCAGGGGGATGGGGAAGGAAAACAGCATGTGGGCTCCAGCCTCCGTACCAGCAATAGGTACCTCAACCTTACAAACCGCAAGTGGGGTGAGAAGGGAGCATGCTGGGGGCCCTAGTATGGGCCCTCTTTTCTTCCATCCGATATAGTCAGCAGCTACTGCTGACTAAACAGTGGAGCTTATGCATGGATGTGTGCCTCCTTCGCACAAAGCTTGAAAACTGAGCAGCCCGTGATCCCACGGGGGGTGTATAGCCAGAAGGGGAGGGGCCTTGCACTTTTTAGTGTAGTGCTTTGTGTGGCCTCCGGAGGCAGTAGCTATACACCCAATCGTCTGGGTCTCCCAATAGAGCGCCGAAGAAATACAGGAATATACAGGTGGGGGAGTGATAATGTACAGGAATATACAGGTGGGGATGATAATATACGGGAGAATACAGGTGGGGGAGTGATAATATACAGGAATATACAGGTGGGGGAGTGATAATATACAGGAATATACAGGTGGGGGAGTGATAATATACAGGAATATACAGGTGGGGGAGTGATAATATACAGGAATATACAGGTGAGGGAGTGATAATATACAGGAATATAAAGGTGGGGGAGTGATAATGTACAGGAATATACAGGTGGGGGAGTGATAATATACAGGAATATACAGGTGGGGATGATAATATACGGGAGAATACAGGTGGGGGAGTGATAATATACAGGAATATACAGGTGGGGGAGTGATAATATACAGGAATATACTAGTGGGGGAGTGATAATATACAGGAATATACAGGTGGGGGAGTGATAATATACAGGAATATACAGGTGGGGGAGTGATAATATACAGGAATATACAGGTGGGGGAGTGATAATATACAGGAATATACAGGTGGGGGAGTGATAATGTACAGGAATATACAGGTGGGGATGATAATATACGGGAGAATACAGGTGGGGGAGTGATAATATACAGGAATATACAGGTGGGGGAGTGATAATATACAGGAATATACAGGTGGGGGAGTGATAATATACAGGAATATACAGGTGGGGGAGTGATAATATACAGGAATATACAGGTGGGGATGATAATATACGGGAGAATACAGGTGGGGGAGTGATAATATACAGGAATATACAGGTGGGGGAGTGATAATATACAGGAATATACAGGTGGGGGAGTGATAATATACAGGAATATACTAGTGGGGGAGTGATAATATACAGGAAAATACAGGTGGGGGAGTGATAATATACAGGAAAATACAGGTGGGGGTGATAATATACAGGAAAATACAGGTGTGGGGGTGATAATATACAGGAATATACAGGTGTGGGGGTGATAATATACAGGAATACACAGGTGTGGGGGTGATAATATACAGGAAAATACAGGTGTGGGGGTGATAATATACAAGAAAATACAGGTGTGGGGGTGATATTATACAGGAAAATACAGATGTGAGGGTGATAATATACAGGAAAATACAAAAGTGAGGGTGATAATATACAGGAAAATACAGGTGGGGGTGATAATATACAGGAAAATACAGGTGTGGGGGTGATAATATACAGGAATATACAGGTGTGGGGGTGATAATATACAGGAATATACAGGTGTGGGGGTGATAATATACAGGAAAATACAGGTGTGGGGTGATAATATACAGGAAAATACAGGTGTGGGGTGATAATATACAGGAAAATACAGGTGTGGGTTGATAATATACAGGAAAATACAGGTGTGGGGGTGATAATATACAGGACAATACAGGTGTGGGGGTGATAATATACAGGACAATACAGGTGGTGGTGGAGGTAATAATGTATAGGAGAATTCAGGTGGTGGTTGTGGACCCTCATTCATCAATACTGCGCTCCAATGCACTCATAGGGCTTTTGACAGGGTCCTTTTATTAAAGAAGGTACTATAAACTTTCCAGAATAATGTCGCCATCGATAACTGTGGTTTTGTGAACTGGATGGTAAAATATATAACTGGATTTTCCATTTTAATGTAAATAAAGCTTCATTAGTGCCTTACGTCCCGCGGCTGAGCACCTGACACCGCCAAAATACACTATCAGGGCAGGTTCTTACATTCTGGATGTAAAGGAAAAATTCCATTATCTGACGGCAAAACGTTCGATACCACTATATTTCTTACATAATGTAAAAGCTTCATTTACACAAAAAGGGAAACCCCAGTACTGAAAGGCGAGGACCGCACCTTTATATATGGGACTGAGGATGAAGGCAGCTCAGCACCGTGCATGGTGTGGATTGTACACAATGAGGATGGGGTCTGGACCGAGTGATGGTGGCCGACACCTTCTGGTGATAGAAGTTCTATCTGGACTCCTCACATTGTAACGTGGCAGTTTATCGCCCGCAGTGAATCCGGGAACCACCGAGGTCATGGGCTGATATGAGCAATGAGATATGACCGATGTAATATTCACATACCTATAGTTTTCTGCCTCACGATACTTCTGGCTTTCTCGGTGCCAGGTGACCCGGTGGTTGTGGCACTGCGCTGGCGCATTGGAGCTGCTTGGCCAGGCTGCTCTCTGCTCCACCCTCGTGAGAACGACTTGTCCACTGCACCTTTCTGAAATTCATGGCCTCCTACATATAGGAAAACACAAGAAAAAGATAACCGCGCTGCACAGTACTAGCCAAGCTACGACATGTACAGTGGGGAAGAAAAGTCATTAGTCAGCCCCCAATTGTGCAAGTTCTCCCACTTATAAAGATGATAGAGGCCTGTAATTGACATCATAGGTAGACCACAATTATGAGAGAGAAAATGAGAAAACAAATCCAGAAAATCACATTGTTTGATTTTACACGGATCAGTTGTCCTGGTCCCTTTGCAGAGAAACAACCCCAAAGCGTGATGTTGCCACCGCCATGCTTCACAGTAGGCATGGTGTTCTTTGGATGCAATCCTGCATTCTGTCTCCTCCAAACACGACGAGTTGTGTTTCTACCAAACAGTTCTACTTTGGTTTCATCAGACCACATGACATTCTCCCAATACTCTTCTGGATAATCCAAATGCTCTCTAGCAAACTTCAGATGGGCCCAGACCTGTACTGGCTTAAACAGGGGAACACGTCTGGCACTGCAGGATCTGAGTCACTGGCGGTGTAGTTTGTTCCTGATGGTAGCCTTTGTTACGGTGCTCCCAGCTCTATGCAGGTCATTCACTAGGTCCCCACGTGTGGTTCTGGGATTTTTTTCTCACCGTTTTTGTGGTAATTTAGACCCCCATGGGGTGAGATCTTGCGTGGAGCCCCAGATCAAGAGAGATTATCAGTGGTCTTCTATGTCTTCCATTTTCTTATTATTGCTCCCACAGTTGATTTCATCACACCAAGCTGCTTGCCTATTGCAGATTCAGTCATCCCAGCCTTTTGCAGGGCTACAATTTTGTTTCTGGTATCCTTCGACAGCTCTTTGGTCTTCACCATAGTGGAGTTTGGAGTGTGACTGTTTGAGGTTGTGGATTGGTATCTTTTATACTGATAAGTCCAAACAGGTGCTATTACTACAGGTAATGAGTGGAGGACAGAGGAGCCTCTTAAAGAAGAGAGCCAGAACTCTTGCATGTTTTTAGGTGACTAAATACTTATTTTCCACCATCATTTACAAAAAAAAGTGTTGCCAAATCAGACACTGTGATTTTCTGGATTTGTTTTCTCATTTTGTCTCTCATAGTTGTGGTCACCTATGAAGTCAATTACAGGCCTCTCATCTTTTTAAGTGGGAGAACTTACATAATTGGTGGCTGACTAAAAACTTTTTTTCCCCACTGTATGATTGTATGCTTCCAATAATTATGGCGTATCAGTTTAAGGTTACAAAATAGTTAACTTTTACGGAAAGAACAACATTGTGCTCAATGGATCTATAATAAGTCAATATGTTCCATTGTGTACCAGTGGCATATACAGTCATGGCCAAAAGTTTTGAGAATGCTACAAATATTAATTTTTACAAAGTCTACTGCTTACGTTTTTCTAATGGCAATTTGCATATACTCCAGAATGTCATAAAGAGTGATCAGCTTAACAGCAATTACTTGCAAAGTCAATATTGGCTAAGAAAATGAACTTTAACCCCCAAAGCACATTTCAACATCATTGCATTCCTGCCTTAAAAGGAGCAGCTAACATTGTTTTAGTGATTGTTCCATTAACACAGGTGTGGGTGTTGAGGACAGGGCTGGCGATCAGTCAGTCATGATTAAGAAAGAATGACGCCACTGGACACTTTAAAAGGAGGCTGGTGCTTGGTATCATTGTTTCTCTTCAGTTAACCATGGTTATCTCTAAAGAAACACGTGCAGCCATCATTGCTCTGCACAAAAATGGCCTAACAGGGAAGAGTATCGCAGCTACAAAGATTGCACCTCAGTCATCAATCTATCGCATAATCAAGAACTTCAAGGAGAAAGCTTCCATTGTTGCCAAAAAGGCTCCAGGGCGCCCAAAAAGGACCAGCAAACGCCAGGACCGTATCTTAAAACTGTTTCAGCTGCGGGATGGGACTACCAGCAGTGGCGAGCTAGCTCAGCAATGGCAGCAGGCTGGTGTGAGTGCTTCTGCACGCACTGTGAGGTGGAGACTCTTTGAGCAAGGCCTGGTTTCAAGGAGGGCAGCAAAGAAGCCACTTCTCTCCAGAAAAAACATCAGGGACCGACTGATATTCTGCAAAAGGTACAGGGAGTGGACTGCTGAGGACTGGGGGAAAGTCATTTTCTCAGATGAATCCCCTTTTCGATTGTTTGGGACATCTGGAAAACAGCTTATTAGGAGAAGAAGAGGTGAGCGCTACCACCAGTCTTGTCTCATGCCAACTGTTAAGCATCCTGAAACCATTCATGTGTGGGGTTGCTTCTCAGCCAAGGGAATCGCACCACTCACAGTCTTGCCTAAAAACACAGCCATGAATAAAGAATGGTACCAGAATGTCCTCCAAGAGCAACTTCTCCCAACTGTCCAAGAGCAGTTTGGCGTCCAACAATGCCTTTTCCAGCATGATGGAGCACCTTGCCATAAAGCAAAGGTGATCACTAAATGGCTCATGGAACAAAACATAGAGATTTTGGGTCCATGGCCTGGAAACTCCCCAGATCTTAATCCCATTGAGAACTTGTGGGCAATCATCAAGAGACGGGTGGACAAACAAAAACCAACAAATTCTGGCAAAATGCAAGCATTGCTTATGCAAGAATGGACAGCTATCAGTCAGGATTTGGTCCAGAAGTTGATTGAGAGCATGCCAGGGAGAATTGCAGAGGTCCTGAAGAAGGGTCAACACTGCAAATATTGACTTGCTGCATTAACTCATTCTAACTGTCAATAGAACCTTTTGGTCTCATAATATGATTGCAATTATATTTCTGTATGTGATGTAAACATCAGACAAACACAATAAAAAACCAGAGGGCAACAGATCATGGGAAAATATAATTTTGGTGACATTCTCAAAACTTTTGGCCATGACTGTACTGTGAGACAAATCCTATGTTGTAAATTGTAGGAGGTGAAAAGGCGCAGATGGGGGTCTTACCCGGATAGGGGTAAAATGCAGTTGGGCGAGTTTAACTCACCTGAGTTAGTTGTGAAGGTCGTAACTACTATAGAAGCATTAATATAGGGTATCTGTCTGCCGCAGTCCCCATAAAGGATAATTAGTATCAGTTGTGGAAATACAAGGGTTAATACTGCGCTGCCATACAGGAAAAAAAACTTCAAAGGTTCATGGAAGATCAAAAGTGATATTTTTTACTCCATGCGTTTCGAAGCAGGAAAGCTCCTTCTTCAGGTGTAAATGACAGATGTACATGATGTACTTGGACATCTGTGAATTACTCCTGAAGAAGAAGCTGTTCTCCTCCAAAACGCGTGGAATTAAAAAAAAAATAAAAAAAAATCACTTTTGATCTTAAACCATTGATGTTTTTCTTCTTGCATAGCAGCGCGGTATTAACCAGATCGTGTGTTGTGGCACAGATGGGAATGCAGCCTAAGGTCGGGTTAATAGGAGTTCATTTTACGTCCCATAAACAGACGGGAATGCCCTGACTGACCGCAGATCTTCCATCCCAAATAGACACATATGTAAGATCAGGTTGGGAGACCCACCGCCAGACCGGGTATTACGGTTCACATACGGGCCGCAATGTACACTTGGCCTAACCCAAGATGCATGGTCTGATTTAAAGCAAACCCATTTATGTACCATAAATACATTGTAATATCTATGTAAGGCTAAGTTCACACTTCCGTTGTTTTCAATCAGTCAGGTCCGTCAGCAACGGATCAGTTGTTTTTTAGATGTCAACTGACGCAACGGATGTGTTTTTCACAGGATTCCTTTCACAGGAATCCTGTGAAAAAACGTATCAGTTGCGTCCGTTACATCCGTTGTGCGTCCGTTTTTTGACGGATCAGTCATGATCCGTTTGTGTTTGGGACAGCCCAGTGGGCGTGCCAAACATGCTGGGCATACTCAGTAGAGCATGACAGAATCCAGCGCTGGATTCCGTCGTAAGACGGATTACGACGGAATCCAGCACCATAGACATCCATTGCAAGTGTGACGGATGGCGACGGATTCCTGCATGGTGCGTTGTTTTCAACGGCCTGAAAAACGTTACATTCTGTGTTGCTCCCCGCCCGGCGGTCAGTCAAAAAACGACGGACCGCGACGCAGCGGACGCAACACAGGGTCATCAGTCGCAATCCGCCACTAATGCAAGTCTATGGGACACAACGAAATCTGCTAAACGGATTCCGTTGTTTACCATAGCAGCGGATTTCGACTGATACATTTTAGCGGACATGTGCACTTAGCCTAAAGCTACATTCACACGTCCAAGTCAATGTTGACATCTGTTAGATGGGCATTTTTTTTTTCTCTATGTTGCATCCATTTTCTTTCAGCCCTGGTGTATAAAAACTGAAGTGGATTGTCCAAATTTTATTCTTCTACTGATTTTTATCAAAGGAGAAGTAAAAACCGGATGAACCTCGGATGGAGCTCTGAAGTACAAAGTCTTTCTTCTTTGTGTCATTTGTTTCACACGGATCCCCGTAAACTTTAAAGAGGTTGTCCACTAGTTGAACCTTGACGGTTGACCCTTAGGATGGGTCATCAATGTCTGATCGGCCGGGGTGTGACACCTGACACCCCTGATGAACAGCAGTTTCCGGTCCCAGCGGCAGCACAAGGCAATGCTAAGTTCCAGTGCGGCTCCATCTTCTGATAGTGGCCGGCTACTGCACATCCGCCTTGCATTGATCTGATTAGGAGGCGGATGTGCAGTACCCAGCAACTATCAGAAGATGGACCAAATCTGGAACGGAGCATTTCCAGCTGTCGGGTGCGGCAACAGCTCATAGTAGAGGTGCCGGACCCCGCGCCGATCTGACATTGATGACCTATCCTAAAAATCGACCGTCAATCTAAAAGTACTGGACAACCCTTTTAAGGGTCGAGTCTGAAAGTAGGATCTGCTCCGAGTCTCACGAATCCGACACCTGTCCGTCGTACAGTACCGACCAAAAGTTTGGACACACCTTTCTCATCTCTAGAACAACTGTTAAGAGGAGACTTTGTGCAGCAAGTCTTCATGGTAAAATAGCTGCTAGGAAACCACTGCTAAGGACAGACAACAAGCAGAAGAGACTTGTTTGGGCTAAAGAACACAAGGAATGGACATTAGACCAGTGGAAATCTGTGCTTTGGTCTGATGAGTCCAAATTTGAGATCTTTGGATCCAACCACCGTGTCTTTGTAGAAAAGGTGAATGGATGAACTCTACATGCCTGGTTCCCACCGTGAAGCATGGAGGAGGAGGTGTGATGGTGTAGGGGTGCTTTGCTGGTGACACTGTTGGTGATTTATGTAAAATTGAAGGCATACAGAAACCAGCATGGCTACCACAGCATCTTGCAGCAGCGTGCTATTCCATCCGGTTTGCGTTTAGTTGGACCATCATTTGTTTTTCAACAGGACAATGACCCCAAACACACCTCCAGGCTGTGTAAGGGCTATTTGACTAAGAAGGAGAGTGATGGGGTGCTACGCCAGATGACCTGGCCTCCACAGCCACCCGACCTGAACCCAATCGAGATGGTTTGGGGTGAGCTGGACCGCAGAGTGAAAGCAAAAGGGCCAACAAGTGCTAAGCATCTCTGGGAACTCCTCCAAGACTGTTGGAAAACCATTTCCGGTGACTACCACTTGAAGCTCATCAAGAGATTGCCAAGAGTGTGCAAAGCAGTAATCAAAGCAAAAGGTGGCTACTTTGAAGAACCTAGAATATAAGACATATTTTTAGTTGTTTCACAATTTTTTAAGTATTTTATTCCACATGTGTTAATTCATAGTTTTGATGCCTTCAATGTGAATCTACAATTTTCAGAGTCATGAAAATAAAGAAAACTCTTTGAATGAGAAAGTGTGTCCAAACATTTGGTCTGTACTGTATGAGAAAAAGAAAGGAACAACTCAGAAATGTCACACAGATGTGTGAATGTAGCCTAAAACAGAGGTAATATTTGAGGATTGCCGAGGGGTCCCATCACTGGAGCTCTATGGCAGGATGGTCCCATCACTACCTTACTGATTGGATTCCTGGAGATAGCAACTGGATTTCCAGCGAAAAAAAAATAGACAATCCTATCCATATCAACCTCCCACTTGGCTACACAGAAGGGTATTATTTGCACATGAGTAATGTATAGTAAGCCTTCACAGCTTCTGGGGAGGGGATATTTATGTTAACCTTTGCCCTTGTGCTTCTTCTGCTTTTGCTCGCTTAGCTTGTCTAACGGCAACTCGTTCAAGTCCAGATGGTAGACGTTCTTGGCCAGCACTTTGGTTAATGTTTCCATGGTGTGGGCCCATTCTGTGGCCTGCTCCTCCCAGTAAGTCAGGGATGACATGACGACCAATAAATAGTCCCACAGTTCTCGAGAAACACTAACGTGAAGGCTGGACTTAATCCAGGCCACGATCAAGGTCTGAAAGGTAACAAATACACAGCATTAGTATAAAGGATGCTTACAAAACACCAAAATGAGACCGTAAATAAGCTTCACTATAAAAGAGACTTCTTGTATACTAAGGAAAAAGGGAAAAAAGGAATATTTAGAGACGTAACGTCAAAAAGAAGGTAGCTTGGGTCATCAGTAGTCTGGAGTTTGTGCCTAACAATGGCTGATGATATCCTTATATCAGAATCTGGTAAGGGAAAGCTAAACTATCACGTGAAGGTCCCATGGCATAGGAACAGAGATGGACTAATACCTGAGATTAGGCCAAAACCTCCTCTTTATGCCTGTCCATCATTCCAAAAGTGGAGAACAGTGAAGAACCAATTGTGTCCAACAATTGGAGCCTGACACTCAGTATTCCTTAGGTCTGGTAACTACTTGGACTTCTTAAGTCATCTTTAAATGGGTTTTCAAGAACTTTAATATGGCTTACTTATCCTTAGATTAAGTTATCAATATCAGCCATCTGATAATTGGGGTGCTACTCCTGGTACCACCATCGATCAGATAAATAAAGATGACGGACTCAGGAATGGGGTGACTGAGGCTGGATGGACAAGTGGGGACGGTCACAAATGGTGGATATGGCAGGGATAGACAGGAATGGGAAGGCACGTACTAGAGACTGACACAAGTATAACAGGACAGGAGCTCAGGACTTCACAACTAGCTAGGTAGCAGACTGGAGACTGACTGACTAACTAGAAGCATTGCGCAGGAACCTCCCCTAATGGGAGAGTGCCTTAAAAAAACACATTGCCTCTAAGCCTATAGCTGAGAGGTATTTTCTGGAAATTGCACATTGGCCTTTAAGAGGAGGGCTGGTATGTACCTAGGCGTCTTAGGTACACTCCTGGGAACCCTGTGCAGCATGTACAGGGCCCGGGAGGTGAAGAAGACAGCAGGACACGTGGATGGCCAGGGGAGGACGCCACCCGGCCAGGGTGGTGAGTAAGTCGGCGTCTCTGCCGAGACACCAGTGAAACAAGTATGCTCTACCCCAAAAAAAGTGAACCACTAATCAGCTCATCAGTGGTGGTGTCAGGAGTCAGGCCCCTATCGATCTGATACTGATGATTCAAAAGTTTAGGTTGAATGTTAAAGTTCCCAAAAAAAACATTTAACATTGTATCCCACCACTAGTTACCTGAAACAAAGGTCCTGCCAACCGTCCAGCCAAAATCTGATTCTTCCTGCCTTGATATTGCTGTAGGACCTGTGGTGGGATCTTCAGCACAGACTCGGTCACCCTGAGCATAACCAGCAGCAGCTGCATCCTGGACACGGGACAATGATAAGAGACCTGAATACATGCACTGAACATTCAACCTGCCCTAGTTTGTGATTCTCAAGACTGTTCTTGATGCTCTTTTGAAGAACCAGCACTTTTGGCCACAATTCCGTAACCCATATAATCACTGGTGATAGTCTGGGTATGGTTTAACCCACATTTTATATTAAAGGGGTTCTCCTATGAAGAAAGAGCAAAATTCTTGGGGGTTGAACTATTAGGACTTCATTAATCCTACCAACAAAATGGTAAGGTCGAGGCTTGCTCCCGTTGTGCTGGGAGTGGCACTGTGAGATAGACTGGAGCAGCACCCTCGTTCTACAGCAAGTACGGTCCATCTGATATAATGCTCTCTTGTGAAAACTTCTAAAAGGGAATCCGTCACCAGGTTTTTGAAATATAATCCAAAAGCAGTATGATATAGGAGCGGAGACCCTGATTCCAGGGAAGGGTAACTGACTGGGCAGTGTTTTGCTGATTCAATAAAATCAGTATTTTATTATTAGCAGGACATTATCACTCCTCCTAGTACAACCATGCCTCACCACTGATTAGCAGCTTCCTGTCGGTGTACACAGAAAACTGTCAATCAGTGATGTGGGCGGGGTTATACTGGGCTCAGCATTGCCAGGTCTGCTAGATCTGCAGCAGAGAAAAGAAGATTTTGGGTACTAACCGAAAAAAATCTCTTTTGGGGAACCTTCATTGGTGGATACTGAGAACCATGGGTGTATGCTACTGCCACAAGGAGGCTGACACTAGGCAAAAAGTTAACTCCTCCTCAGTAAAGTACACCCACCAACTGGCACAATGCTAGTTAGTGAGAAAGCAGTAAGAGAAGTAAAACATTAAAAAGGTATAAAAAGTGAAATATAATCAGGGTGGGGCGGTGTCCTCCAATGAAGATTCCAAGAAAAAGAATTTACGGTGAGTACCCAAAATCCTCTTTTTTCAGTTGCTTCAATGGGAGACACAAATAACCATGGGACAGTCCCCAAGGGTGGGAAAACCAAACTGGAAGAAAGAAGGCAGTATAAACTCTCAGATCAGACTCTGGACTTCTGCCGCTCACAAAACTTTTCTTCCTAAGCGGGCATCAGCCAAAGCATAGTAGTGCACTCTGAAGAATTTGGAAAAAGTATGCTGAGAGGACCAGGTAGCTGTCTTACAGAGTTGTAAGGCAGAGGCCTTATGCCCAACATCCCAGGAGGTCATCACTGCGCAGAGTGAGCTGTAACCACGGGCGGGGGAGTGCTCTCCTTTGTTTGATAGACTTCCAGGATGGCAGATCGAATCCAACGGGCAATGGTGGCCTTGGAGACGGCCAACCCTTTGTGATATCCCTCAAGCAGTATGAATAAGGAATCTGATAGGCTAAAGGATTCCATTTTGGATGCACACTGCCCTGACAGGTCAATATGTTAAGGGACCGCTCCGAGGGATGAGAAGGAGAGAATGATGGAAGAACAAGGTCTTCATTCAAGAGGAATGGAGAAAATACCTTTGGAAGGAGGGAAGAAGGAACTGTGTGTAAAACCACGTTATCCTGGTAAAGAACCAGAAAAGGGGAATGGCAGGATAGAGCCGTCAGCTCTGACACTCAACGGATGGAGGCGATAGCAACAATGCAGCCTTCCATGAAAGCAAGGACAAAGAACAGGCTCGAGAGAAGTGCGCTGAAGAGTACCCAACACTAAATTAAGGTCCTAAGAACTCTCCAGCCGGAGGGTGAAAGGGAGGCACAGAATGGGCCACACCTAACATGAATGTACATCTGGGGCGGGAAGCTAGGTTCTTTTGAAAAAGGATGGAAAGAGTGGAGACCTGGCCTTTAAGCGAGTATATGGACAACCCAGAGTCCAGGCCTTACTACAAAAAGGCTAGGAGCACCAGGAGGGGAAAAAACCCCAAAAAACTATATATGCAATAAAGAGAATTTTGTTTACTTACCGTAAATTCTTTTTCTTATAGTTCCGACATGGGAGACCCAAACCATGGGTGTATAGCTTCTGCCTCCGGAGGACACACAAAGTACTACACTCAAACGTGTAGCTCCTCCCTCCGGGCTATATACACCCCCTGGATGACAATCTAACCAGTTCAGTGCAAAAGCTGAAGGAGGACATCCACCCATAAGTAGAGATAGAGTAAAACTCGGAAAGACCGGAACTCTGTCTACTAACAACAGCCGGTGAAACACACGGAACAAAAAACTGCCAACAGGCAACAGGGAGGGTGCTGGGTCTCCCATGTCTGAACTATAAGAAAAAGAATTTACGGTAAGTAAACAAAATTCTCTTTTTCTTCATCGTTCCTTATGGGAGACCCAAACCATGGGACGTTCCAAAGCTGTCCATGGGTGGGAAATAAACCAAACTGAGAAGTAGGCAAAACCTAACTTCACAAATGGGCGACAGCCGCCTGAAGAATGCATCTGCCCAAGCTCGCATCTGCCGAAGCATGAGCATGCACTTGGTAGTGCTTCGAAAAAGTGTGCAGACTGGACCACGTGGCAGCCTGACAAACTTGCTGAGCCGTAGCCTGGTGCCTGAAAGCCCAGGAGGCACCGACAGCTCTGGTTGAGTGCGCCTTAATCCCTGGCGGAGGAGGCACCTGAGAACACTGGTAGGCATCGGTGATAGCCGACCTGATCCAACGAGCTAGGGTCGGTTTAGAAGCAGCGAGACCCTTGCGCTGACCAGTGGTTAGCACAAAAAGCGAGGTGCACCGCCTAAAAACGGCGGTGCGTGACACATAGATTCGGAGCGCCCGCACCAAATCTAAGGAATGCAACGCCTTCTCAAAGCGATGCACAGGGGCCGGACAAAGAGAAGGCAATGAAATGTCCTGGTTAAGGTGGAAAGGAGACACCACCTTAGGGAGAAAGTCCGGAGTCGGACGAAGAACCACCTTGTCTTGGTGAAACACCAAAAAGGGGGATTCCGAAGAGAGCGCAGCCAAATCAGAAACTCTCCTGAGAGAAGTTATGGCTACTAGAAAAACAACTTTCTGTGAAAGTCTAAACAAAGGAACCTCCCTGAGAGGCTCAAAGGGGGGTTTCTGTAAGGCCGTGAGGACCAGATTAAGGTCCCAGGGATCCAACGGCCGCCGGTAAGGAGGAATGATGTGAGATGCGCCCTGCATGAAGGTGCGCACCTGAGCCAGTCGGGCGATACGCCGCTGGAACAATACCGACAGAGCCGACACCTGTCCCTTGAGGGAATTGAGGGACAGTCCTAGCTGTAGACCGGACTGTAGAAAAGACAGGATGGTCGGCAAGGAGAACGGCCAAGGAGCATGGTCGGAAGAGCGACACCAGGACAGGAAAATCCTCCAAGTTCTGTGGTAAATCTTGGCCGAGGAAGACTTCCGAGCCTGAGTCATAGTGGAGAAGACCTCAGAGGGAATGACTGAAGCCGTCCTTGAGAGAGAAGGTCTGGGCGGTCCGGGAGGTGCCACGGCACCCCTACGGACAGACGGAGCAGGTCTGGGTACCTAGCTCGCCTGGGCCAGTCCGGAGCAATGATTATGACTCGACGGCCCTCCATTCCGATCTTGCGCAGAACCCTGGGCAAGAGAGCTAGAGGGGGAAACACATAGGCCAGACGGAACTGAGACCAATCTTGAACCAGTGCGTCCGCTGCGAAGGCTTGAGGAGCGTGGGAGCGAGTCACGTAAACCGGAACCTTGTTGTTGTGCCGGGAAGCCATTAGATCCACTTCCGGAGTGCCCCACTTGCGGCAGATTGATCTGAACACTGACGGATGCAGGGCCCACTCGCCGCTGTCCACGGTTTGACGGCTGAGATAATCGGCCTCCCAGTTTTCCACGCCTGGGATGTGGACTGCAGATATGGTGGACTTTGAGTCCTCCGTCCACTGGAGGATTCGTTGAACCTCCAACATCGCCAGACGGCTGTGAGTCCCGCCTGGTGATTGATGTAGGCAACCGCTGTCGCGTTGTCCGACTGAACTCGAATGTGCCTGCCCGCCAACAGGTGGTGAAAGGCTAGGAGAGCTAGAAACACAGCTCTGATCTCCAGCACATTGATCGAGAGGGCTGATTCGGACGGAGTCCAAGTGCCCTGTGCTCGGTGATGGAGAAATACTGCTCCCCAACCGGAGAGGCTGGCATCCGTGGTGAGGATCACCCAGGACGGAGTCAGGAAGGAGCGTCCCTGTGACAGAGAGAGGGGCCGAAGCCACCACTGAAGGGAGCTCCTGGTCTGTGACGACAGAGCCACCAGCCTGTGCAAGGAAGAGATCCGCTTGTCCCAACAGCGGAGAATGTCCAGCTGCAGGGGACGCAGATGGAACTGGGCAAAGGGAACCGCTTCCATTGACGCCACCATCTGACCTAGCACCTGCATGAGGTGTCTGATGGAATGACGGCGGTGCCTCAGCAGAGAGCGCACCGCCAGACGAAGGGACTGCTGTTTGACTAAGGGCAACTTGACAAGTGCCGGCAGAGTCTCGAATTGCATCCCTAGGTAAAGAAGCACCTGGGTCGGGGTCAGAGTGGACTTGGGCAGGTTGACAAGCCACCCGAACTGAACGAGCGTGGCGAGGGTGAGTGAGACACTCCGCTGGCAGTCTGCACTGGATGAGGCTTTGACTAGAAGGTCGTCCAGGTAAGGAATCACTGCCAACCCCTGGAGGTGCAGAACCGCAACCACTGCTGCCATGACCTTGGTGAATACCCGAGGGGCCGTGGCTAACCCGAAGGGGAGAGCCACGAATTGGAAATGTTCCTCTCCGATTGCAAAACGTAGCCAACGCTGGTGTGAAACTGCAATTGGCACATGCAGATAGGCATCTCTGATGTCGATGGATGCCAGGAAATCCCCTTGGGTCATTGAGGCAATGACTGACCGCAGAGACTCCATGCGAAAATGCCGCACCTGAACATGCTTGTTGAGAAGCTTGAGATCCAGGATGGGCCGGAAGGAACCGTCCTTCTTGGGGACTAGAAAGAGGTTTGAGTAGAAACCGCTGAACCGTTCCCGGGCGGGAACCGGAACAATTACACCGTTGGCCTGCAGGGATGCCACGGCCTGGGAGAAGGCGGCGGCTTTGGAGCAGGGGGGGGTGGACAGAAAAAATCTGTTTGGCGGGCTGGAAGAAAATTCTATCCTGTAGCCGTGGGAGATGATATCTCGCACCCACTGATCGGAGACGTGTTGAAACCACACGTCGCCAAAGTGGGAGAGCCTGCCACCGACCACGGACGTTGCTGGCGCAGCCAGATAGTCAAGAGGAGGCTGCCTTAGTGGCAGCGGCTCCTCCGGTCTTTTGAGGACGCGGCTTCGCGCGCCAGTTGGGTTTACGATCCTTGGCTGCGGTAGTGGACGAGGTCGAGGGCTTAGAGGATGACCAGTTAGAGGAACAAAAGGAACGAAACCTCGATTGGTTCCTGCCCTGGACAGGTTTTCTGGTTTTAGTTTGTGGCAAGGAAGTACTCTTCCCGCCAGTAGCTTCCTTAATTATTTCATCCAGTTGTTCACCAAACAGCCGGGACCCAGTAAAAGGGAGACTCGCAAGGTACTTCTTAGAGGAAGCGTCTGCTTTCCACTCTCGAAGCCACAAGATCCTGCGGATCGCGAGGGAGTTAGCGGAGGCCACCGCCGTGCGGTGAGAAGCCTCCAGGATGGCAGACATGGCGTAGGATGAAAAAGCCGAAGCTTGAGAAGTTAAGGCATCCATCTCAGGAATAGAGTCCCTGGTGAGGGAATGTATCTCCGCCAGAGAGGCAGAGACTGCCTTAAGAGCCCACACTGCCGCAAAAGACGGGGAGAACGAGGCTCCTGCCGCCTCATATACAGACTTGGCCAGAAGGTCAACCTGGCGGTCAGTGGGATCCTTAAGAGAAGTGCCATCAGCCACAGCTACGACTGTGCGGGCTGAGATTCTGGAAACCGGAGGGTCTACCTTTGGAGACTGGGCCCATTCCTTAACCACCTCTGGTGGAAAAGGAAAACGGTCATCAGAACTACGCTTGGGAAAACGTTTGTCAGGACAGGCCCTGGGCTTGGTAACAGTGGCCTGAAAACTGGAGTGGTTAAAAAACATACTCCTAGCTCTCTTAGGTGAGGTAAACTGGTGTATCTCTACCAGAGAGGCTTGTTCCTCTGACTCTGGTGGGTTGATGTTCAGTACGGAGTTAATGGACGCAATCAAGTCACTAACATCCGCATCACCCTCAGACAAGTCAATGGGGTACATAGAGGTAGCGTCTGAGCCCACAGTAAACGAATCCTCCTCGCCCTGCATCAGAGAATGCATGTGTGTGTGTGACCTCCTGAAACACAAAGCATTGAACTGGTTAGATTGTCATCCAGGGGGTGTATATAGCCCGGAGGGAGGAGCTACACGTTTGAGTGTAGTACTTTGTGTGTCCTCTGGAGGCAGAAGCTATACACCCATGGTTTGGGTCTCCCATAAGGAACGATGAAGAAATAGTTTGTTTCACACCAGCGAAAAAAAGCCTACCAAGTATGGTGATAAATTAGGGAGGAGAAGGGCTTCCTTAACATTATCATAGCTTGTATTACCTGGTAGGAAAAACCTTAGGCTCTCAGAACTGCGGCTTCAACAGCAATGTCGTTAAATTGAAATATCGAGAATTCTGGTAGAAGAGGGGTCCCTGTGATAGTAGGTCTGTACGACCGGGGAAATTCCAAGAACGTCTGCGAGGAGGTTGATTAGTTCTGTGTACCAGGATCTTCTGGACCTGTCATCGCCACCAGGATGACTGGGACCCTTTCCACTTTGATCTTTTTTTAATTATCCTGGTCATTAGAGAAAGAGGAGGGAAAAGATATGGAAGGCTGAACTGGGACCACAAGATTGCCATTGCAGACTGCGAGAGGGTTGCAAGCTCTGTACATAGTGGGACCTTGTTGTTCATTCTAGACAGCATCAGGTCCATGTCGTGAGTTCACCATAGTTGGCAAATCTAGTTGTAGACTGCGGGGTGCAGTGACCGGTCTCATTCAGAAAGACCCTTGCAGCTTAGAAAATCAGCTGCTTAGCTCTCCACCCCAGGATGTAAACCACTGAAATCGGCGGGACATGTTCCTCCGCTGGGAGATCCGAGAGACCTCTGACAGAACAGTCGGACTTCAAGTACCTCCCTGATGGTTGATGTATGCTACAGCCGTAGCGTTGTCGGATTGGATAAGGAGAGGGCACCCTGACAAGCGATCATGCCAATGAAGAAGAGCTAGGTTGGTGGCTCAAGAGTTCCAGAATGTTGATAGAAAGACATTTCACAGGTCTTCTAATGACCTTGAACAGTGAGATCTGGAAAAACTGCTTGACTTGAGAAGGAAGATGAATCAGTAGATCCAGAGCGAAGGTCGATTTGTCCCACTGTGACGGGAGAAATAATTGGAGGGGTCTTTTGTGAAATTGTGCAAATAAAACTGCTTCAAAGGCGGCTACCATTTTTCCCAGAATACTCTTGCAAACCTGGAGAGTGAATAGAGAGGACTGTTCGGTGCCTGTTCGTGCTGAGCCACATTTTTTATTATTTTTTAAACGTTCCGGATACACCCTGTAACTTTTGCCGCCTCCCAGTGGTAGTAGCATATACCCATGGTTCTGTGTCCCCCCAAAGAAGCGATAGAGAAAACGCTAAAGCTACACCCAGTAAACTAAGTGATACATTACAGAAATCAGGATCTCTGCCCTCATATCATGCTTCTCTCAGATTACATAGCAAAAACCCGTTGACAAATCCCCTTTAAAGCTCTATTCCAATATGCACTGTGTGTAAATATACCAAATCTCCACATATGTTCCCAGCAGCATTCATATCCATGTGCCCTTATTACCAGGTCTTTTTATCCATGGAGACTTGCACCACCATGTAACGATAGATGTTCAGGACTCTCTTACACATGTCCGTATGTTCATTTAACATGGTCTTGTTGTCATTTGCCGGCTCAAGCAAAATGATATTTGCAGCATTTACAATAAAAACCTATTGATGAGACAGAAGGAACATCCGATAAGAATGGAGAATTGTTTCAATCAAGAATGAAAGAAATCAGGTGTCATATATCCAGATCCGTACATTCCTTTCCCAAGAAGCTGAAAAAACCCTAGTACATGCCCTTATTATCTCCCGCCTGGCTTATTGCAACCCCTGCTCTGTGGCCTCCCTTCTAACAGTCTCGCACCCCTACCATCTATTCTAAACTATGCTGCCCGGCTAATCCACCTGTCCCCCCCGCTACTCCCCGACCTCTCCTCTCTGCCAATCCCTTCACTGGCTTGCTATTGCCCAACAACTACAGTTCAAAACCCTAACCATGACCTACAAAGCCATCCACAACCTGTCTCCTCCCTACATCTCTGGCCTAGTCTCCCGGTACCTACCTGCACATAACCTTCGATCCTCACAAGATCTCCTTCTCTACTCCCCTCTCATCTCCTCTTCCCACCATCGCATCCAAGATTTCTCCCGTGCCTCCCCCATACTCTGGAATGCTCTGCCTCAACATATCAGACTCTCGCCTACCTTGACAAGCTTCAAAAGGAACCTGAAGACCCACCTCATCCGACAAGCCTACAACCTGCCGCAACCCTCAGTCTGACACAGCGCCGCACAACCAGCTCTACCATCACCTACTGTATCCTCACCTATCCCTTGTAGACTGTGAGCCCTCGCAGGCAGGGACCTCTCTCCTCCTGTACCTGTCTGTGCCTTGTATTATTTATGATTATTCTACTTGTCCCTATTATGTATACCCCTTTCACATGTAAAGCGCCATGAAATTGATGGCGCTATAATAATAAATAATAATAATATATATGGCAAATACCTGATAGACGGCCTGAGCCCCAGCCTTTACATTCCTGTCCATGAGATCAGCTTCTGAGAGCTGCTGGTGACACTTGGACCAACTTGACGTGCGGACGTGGCCTGGAGGAACTGTCAATGTATCCTATAGAGAGGAACAAAGCCCCTGACTGAACAGCAAGCATGATGTTTCCCGTGAAGTATGACAACCTGGAACGTCATCACCCGCGTGTGTCAAACCCTGGTATGATGGCCCCTAGTTTATTGATAGACGTTTGTCAGCGGCAACCAACAGACATTTATCACCCATAAGCTAAGCGATACAGGTCTGAATGAAGTCCTGAGCACCCTCATTGATGCTTTTAGCACCCCCTGCAATGAGGAAGAGCTTAGAAAAAAGATGGAGGAACAGGAGCCCTACCTCTCAATTTAATATCCATGGATCTGATGAAAATGAAGCCCAATGGTTACATCAGGATCTCACCTAACACGTGGATGGCAAATAAAGGTGTAACCATGTCAAAAGTTGATGGAATCAGATTTTCCAAGTGCAGGATCTATACAGATATCGGATTGTGAGGTCTGTAGTTTCCTTGTGCAAGAACGTAAATGGAACCTGTCAAGTGCAATATGCTCCTAGAACCACGAGCAGTTCTGGGTGTATATTGCTAATCCCTGCCTAACTGTCCCTGTATACACTAGCACAGATAAATGAATCCTTAGAAAAAGTATGTCTAAAGATCCTTTATGATATGCTAATGAGCGCAGGGACTAGTTGCAAGAGCATTACTTCTCTTGGCTAGTCGGCCCTCTTAACATGCAAGCACGCCCCTGTGGGTGTGCTAACATGCTAATGAATGCACAGCGTCAGAGGCATGGTCGCTCTCACCTTTTCTGCTACCACTGGTTTTCAGCTGAATGCACTTGATCAGAAGTCCCTAGACTACTGGTTATGCGCACTATGAAGCCGTATGTACACGTCCCAGCTTAAAACTGGTGTAGTGCTCATGATCAGAAGTGGTGGGACTTGTGATCCATGCGCACTGAGCCGGAAACCAGCGGTGGCAGCAGAGAGGTGAGAGCGACCATGCCTCTGACGTTGTGCATTCATTAGCTTGTTAGCGTCTAAAGGGGTGTGCTTACATGCTAAGGGGGCCGACTAGGCAAGGGAAGTAACGCCCTTGCAACTAGTCCCTGTGCTCATTAGCATATCCTGAAGGATCTTTAGAAATACTTTTTCTAAAGATCTTTTTATGTATGCTAGTGTATACAGGGACGGTTAGGCAGGGATTAGTAATATGCACCCAGAAATGCTTGTGGTTCTGGGTGCATTTTGCACTTAACAGGTTCCCGCTACAGTAAAGGGAAACCTGTCAGGCGACTCATGCTGAAAAACCATGGGCAGCATCAATCAAAGCCTGGCTGTATGATTGCAGCCGTAAATACACAGAACAGTCCTGCTCACCTGTTGTGGTTCATTGGAGACCAGTAATTTTTGACCGTGCACGGACCAGAAGGAGAAAGCCAACTCCAAGCAGATAAAGAGATAAATTTGTAGGATTGTCCAGCAAACAGGTCCAAAGTTTAAAAGTAGAAAAAACTGATTTTTGTGTACTCACCGTAAAATCGTTTTCTCTTAGCCATCATTGGGGGACACAGGACCATGGGGACACAGGACCATGGGTGTTATGCTGCTTATCCATAGGAGGACACCAAGTAGATGCAAAGAGGTTAGCTCCTCCCCTGCAGTATACACCCCCTGGCCCAGCCAGGCTACTTCAGTTTTAGTACACAAGCAGTAGGAGAACAAGTAACAAAAAAACGTGAGTGAATACTCATAACAAAAAAATACTGAGACAGAAAAAAGCTAAGGCCCAACAGGGCAAAAGGGAGGGTGCTGTGTCCCCCAATGATGGCTAAGAGAAAACGATTTTACGGTGAGCACACAAAAATCCGTTTTTCTCTGACGCCTCATTGGGGGACACAGGACCATGGGACGTCCTAAAGCAGTCCATGGGTGGGTAAACAATAAACAAAGCAACCCAAGGACTAGGAACCAGTCCCAGACAGCCTGGAGCGCCTACTGAGATAGGTACTCCACTATCGTTTGCAGAATTTTTTTACCTAGGTTCGCCTCAGCCGAAGCCTGGGTATGGACTCAGTAATGCTTTGAAACAGTATGTAGGCAAGACCAGGTCGCAGCCTTACACCTCTGTTCCACTGAAGCCTGATGCCTAATGGCCCAAGAGGCGCCAACTGCTCGCGTGGAATGAGTCCGCAGCCCACTAGGAATGGGCTTGAGTTGCAAGCGGTAGACGTCCTGGATCGCAGAGCGAATCCAGCGAGCCAGCGTTGCCTATGAAGCTGCCTCTCCTTTCTTAGGCCTTTCAAGAATGACGAACAAGGAGTCTGTGTTCCTAAAGGGGATGTCCTGGGTACGTAATATCTGAGAGCCTTCACAAGGTCTAGCGAATATAGAACCCTTTCCACCCTATGGACTGGGTGTGGACAAAAGGAAGGCAGAACAATGACCTCGTTCATATGAAACGGGGAAGTAACCTTCAGAAGAAAATCCAGTAAAGGCCGTAGAACCACCTTGTCCTGATGAAAGATCAGAAAGGGTTCGCGGCAAGAGAGTGCTGCCAGTTCCGAAACTTGTCTGATGGACGTAATCGCCACTAAGAATGTTACCTTCCAGGAGAGAAGAGCAAGAGAAGATTCCTTAAAAGGTTCAAAGGGAGACCTCTGGATACCGTTCAAAACGAGATTGAGGTCCCATGGGTCCAGCGACTGTTTATACAGGGAAATTAGATGGGAAACACCCTTGAGGAAAGTCTTGATTTGCGGATTGCAAGCTAGGCGGTATTGATAGAATATTGAGAGAGATGAAACCTGCCCCTTAAGGGAGCTGAGGGCCAACCCCTTTTGCAACCTGACTGCAAAAAAAAAAAAATCAAGAATTCTGGGGATGGCCAGAGGCATAGGTTGGACATTAGATTCTCTGCACTGGGAAAGGAAAGTTTTCCACGTACGGTGGTAAATACGGGATGAAGGCCGGCTTTCGGGCACTATACATGGTGGAGATGACCGCAGGAGAGAATCTCGTTCTTGTTAAAGTCCAGGTCTCAATGGCCAGGCCGTCAGCTTCAGGGCTCTGGAGTTCTGATGGGAAATGGGCCCTTGGGTCAGCAGGTCTGGGATGCTTACGAGGCGCCATGAGCAATTGTACTAATTCAGCATACCAGGCGCACCTGGGCTTGTCCGGTGCTAGCAGTATCACCGGGACTCCTTCTGCCTTGATCTTCCTGATTACTCGCGGCGGCAGAGGCGAAAAACATGTAAGGCAGACGGAAACGACTTCAGGAGACTAGAGCATCCGCGCCAATGGACTGTGGGTCACGTGACCTGGCTAAGAACGCGGGTACCTTTGCGTTCAACCTTGCGGCCATTAGATCCACGTCTGGTGTACTCCAGTGAATGCAGATGTGTGGGAACACTTCTGGGTGGAGAAACCACTCTCCGGCGGCCAGGCCTTGGCGACTTAGAAGGTCCGCCACCCAGTTCTCTATACTCCCGGTATGTGTAACGCTGAAAAACATGGACCCCCGTCGATTAGGCCCAGGTGAGGATCCTGAGGACCTCGAGATAAGCTGTCTTGCTGCTGGTACCTCCCTGCCGATTGACATAGGCCACAGCTGTTGCATTGTCCAATTGGACCCGAATCAAACGACCTGCTAGCAGAAGGGGGGAATGACCTGAGCGCGAGAAGATCGCGCTGATTTTCAGGATGATTTCTGGGAAGGGAAGACTCCTGGGGTGTCCAACGTCCCGAAGCAGTGTGGAGCCAGTACGCTGCTCCCCAAACTAAGAGGCTGGCGTCCGTGGTCAAGAGTAGCCAGTCCACATGGGTGAGAAAAACTCCTTCTTGATATGGAAGAGGACTGAAGCCACCAGCAAAGCGCATACCTGACTGAAGGTGTCAGGTGAAAAGTTCGTCCAAGGAAAAGGGGCTCTTGTCCCAGGCAGCTAGAAGCGCAAGCTGCAGTGGGCGGTGGTGTGGCTAAGCGAGCAGCACTGACTCTATAGCCGCCGCTATCCTACCTAGCACTCTCATACTGAATCGTATGGAGTGAGAGGAGTACGTAGAGGGCAGTGTACCGCTTGTTGTAGAGCGGTCGCCTTGTCTTGAGGGGAAAATATCAAGCCCCGAAGAGTGTCCAGGGATATGCCCAAGTTAAGACCCTTGGTGCTGTGGCAGAGCCGAGGGTAGGGCCACAAATGAAAAAAAAAAGAAGTCTTGAACCGCGAAGCGGAGGAACTTTTAGTGAGCTGGAGCGATGGGTATGTGCAGGTACGTGTCCCTGATAGCTAGGGAGGCAAGGAATTCTCCTTCGACCATAAAAGGTAATAATGGACCCTAGGAAGTCCATTCTGAATCTCCTTACGTGCACATGTTTGCTCAGGTGTTAGAGGTCCAGGATGGGACGAACTGACCCGTCCTTTTTTGGGGACCACGAGAGGTTAGAATGAAGGGAATTTTGTTTACTTACCGTAAATTCCTTTTCTTCTAGCTCCTATTGGGAGACCTAGACAATTGGGTGTATAGCTTCTGCCTCCGGAGGCCACACAAAGTATTACACTTTAAAAAGTGTAACCCCTCCCCTCTGCCTATACACCCTCCCTTGGATCACGGGCTCCTCAGTTTTGGTGCAAAAGCAGGAAGGAGAAAACTTATAAATTGGTCTAGGGTAAATGCAATCCGAAGGATGTTCGGAGAACTGCAAACCATGAACCAAAAGAACAATTCAACATGAACAACATGTGTACACAAAAGAACAACCAGCCTGAAGGGAACAGGGGCGGGTGCTGGGTCTCCCAATAGGAGCTAGAAGAAAAGGAATTTATGGTAAGTAAACAAAATTCCCTTCTTCTTTGTCGCTCCATTGGGAGACCCAGACAATTGGGACGTCCAAAAGCAGTCCCTGGGTGGGTAAAAGAATACCTCAATAAAAAGAGCCGCAACGGCCCCCTCTTACAGGTGGGCAACCGCCGCCTGAAGGACTCGCCTACCTAAACTGGCGTCTGCCGAAGCATAGGTATGCACTTGATAGTGTTTCGTGAAAGTGTGCAGACTAGACCACGTAGCTGCCTGACACACCTGCTGAGCCGTAGCCCGGTGCCGCAATGCCCAGGACGCACCCACGGCTCTGGTAGAATGGGCTTTCAGCCCTGAAGGAAGCGGAAGCCCAAAAGAACGGTAGGCTTCGAGAATCGGTTCCTTGATCCACCGAGCCAAGGTTGACCTGGAAGCCTGCGAACCCTTACGCTGGCCAGCGACAAGGACAAAGAGCGCATCTGAACGATGCAGGGGCGCCGTGCGAGACACGTAGAACCGGAGTGCTCTCACTAGATCCAAAGAGTGCAAATCCTTTTCACATTGGTGAATTGGATTAGGGCAAAATGAAGGCAAGGAGATATCTTGATTGAGATGAAAAGGAGATACCTCCTTAGGGAGAAAATCCGGGACCGGACGCAGAACCACCTTATCCTGGTGAAACACCAGGAAGGGGGCTTTGCATGACAGCGCTGCAAGCTCAGACACTCTCCGGAGTGATGTAACTGCCACTAGAAAGGCCACCTTCTGCGAAAGACGTGATAAAGAGACATCCCGCAACGGCTCGAAAGGTGGTTTCTGAAGAGCCGTTAGCACCCTGTTAAGATCCCAGGGTTCCAGCGGACGTTTGTAAGGTGGGACTATGTGGCAAACTCCCTGCAGGAACGTGCGGACCTGCGGAAGCCTGGCTAGGCGCTTTTGAAAAAACACGGAGAGCGCCGATACTTGGCCCTTGAGAGAGCCGAGTGACAAACCCTTGTCCATTCCGGATTGAAGGAATGAAAGAAAAGTGGGTAAGGCAAACGGCCATGGAGGAAAACCGTTATCAGAGCACCAGGATAAGAAGATTTGCCAAGACCTGTAATAGATCTTGGCGGACGTTGGCTTCCTGGCCTGTCTCATGGTGGCAATGACATCCTGAGATAACCCTGAAGACGCTAGGAGCCAGGACTCAATGGCCACACAGTCAGGTTGAGGGCCACAGAATTCAGATGGAAAAACGGGCCTTGTGACAGCAAGTCTGTGCGGTCTGGAAGCGCCCACGGTTGTCCCACCGTGAGATGCCACAGATCCGGGTACCACGACCGCCTCGGCCAATCTGGAGCGACGAGAATGGCGCGACGGCAGTCGGATCTGATCTTGCGTAACACTCTGGGCAGCATCGCCAGAGGAGGAAACACGTAAGGCAGTCGAAATTGCGACCAATCCTGAACTAACGCATCCGCCGCCAGAGCTCTGTGATCCAGAGACCGAGCCATGAATGCCGGGACTTTGTTGTTGTGCCGTGACGCCATGAGATCGACGTCCGGCGTTCCCCAGCGGCGACAGATCTCTCGAAACACTTCTGGGTGTAGAGACCATTCCCCCGCATCCATGCCCTGACGACTGAGAAAATCTGCTTCCCAGTTTTCTACGCCCAGGATGTGAACTGCGGAGATGGTGGAGGCTGTGGCTTCCACCCACTGCAGAATCTGCCGGACTTCCTGGAAGGCTTGACGACTGCGAGTGCCGCCTTGGTGGTTGATGTATGCGACGGCAGTGGCGTTGTCCGACTGGATACGGATCTGCCTGCCCTCCAGCCACCGATGGAAAGCCAATAAGGCTAGATACACTGCCCTTATCTCCAGAACATTGATCTGAAGGGAAGACTATCGGAGTCCAGGTTCCCTGAGCCCTGTGGTGGAGAAAAACCGCTCCCCACCCTGACAGGCTCGCGTCCGTGGTGACCGCAGCCCAAATTGGGGGTAGGAAGGATTTTCCCTGCGATAGAGAATTGGGAAGGAGCCACCACTGAAGAGACGTCTTGGTTGCAAGGGAAAGAGAGACTTTCCTGTCGAGGGAAGCCGACCTCCTGTCCCATTTGCGGTGGAGTGGCCGCAGATGGAATTGCGCGAACGGCACTGCCTCCATTGCTGCCACCATCTTCCCCAGGAAGTGCATGAGGCGCCTTAAGGGGTGTGACTGACCCCGAAGAAGAGATTGCACCCCTGCCTGCAGAGAAAGCCGTTTGTCCCGCGGTAGCTTGACTAACGCTGACAGTGTATGAAACTCCATCCCGAGGTAAGTCAGTGATTGGGTCTGTGTCAACTTGGATTTCGGGAAGTTGATGATCCACCCGAACTGCTGGAGAGTCGCCAGAGCGACGGTAAGGCTGTGTTGACACGCCACCCGAGAAGGGGCCCTGACTAGGAGATCGTCTAAGTAGGGAATCACCGAGTGGCCCTGAGAGTGTAGGACCGCCACAACGGATGCCATGACTTTGGTGAAAACCCGTGGGGCTGTCGCCAGGCCGAAAGGCAATGCCACGAACTGAAGGTGTTCGTCCCCGATGGCGAAACGCAAGAAGCGTTGATGCTCGGGTGCGATCGGCACGTGGAGATAAGCATCCTTGATGTCGATCGATGCTAGGAAGTCTCCTTGTGACATCGAGGCGATGACCGAGCGGAGAGATTCCATCCGAAACCGTCTAGTTCTCACATGTCTGTTGAGTAGTTTGAGGTCCAGAACGGGACGGAATGATCCGTCCTTTTTTGGCACCACGAACAAGTTGGAGTAAAAGCCGCGACCACGTTCCTGAAGGGGAACGGGGATCACAACTCCTTCTGTCTTCAGAGCGTCCACTGCCTGAAAAAGTGCGTCGGCCTGAGCGAGGGGCGGAGAGGTTCTGAAGAAACGAGCCGCAGGACGAGAGCTGAACTCTATTCTGTAACCGTGAGACAGAATGTCTCTCACCCATCGGTCTTGAACATGTGGCCACCAAGCGTCGCCAAAGCGGGAGAGCCTGCCACCGACCGAGGATGCGGCTAGGGGATGCCGAGTCATGAGGAGGCCGCCTTGGAGGCAGTGCCTCCTGCGGCCTTTTGGGGGCGTGACTTGGACCGCCACGCATAGGAGTTCCTCTGGCCTTTCTCCGGCCTGCTGGACGAAGAGGATTGGGGCTTGGCGGAGGGACGAAAGGACCGAAACCTCGATTGTATTTTTCGTTGCTGAGGTCTCTTAGGTTTGGATTGGGGTAAGGAGGAGTCCTTTCCCTTGGATTCCTTAATAATCTCATCCAATCGTTCGCCAAACAAGCGGTCGCCAGAAAACGGCAAACCGGTTAAGAACCTCTTGGAGGCAGAGTCTGCCTTCCATTCGCGCAGCCACATGGCCCTGCGGACTGCCACAGAGTTAGCGGATGCCACAGCTGTACGGCTAGCAGAGTCTAGGACTGCGTTCATGGCGTAGGAAGAAAAAGCTGACGCTTGAGAAGTCAAAGACGCAACTTGCAGAGCAGAATTACGTGTGACAGCATTAATCTCAGCCAGACAAGCTGAGATAGCTTGGAGTGCCCACACGGCTGCAAAGGCCGGGGCAAAAGACGCGCCCGTGGCCTCATAGATGGACTTCACCAGAAGCTCTATCTGCTGTATCAAAGTTAAGGGCGACGTCAGGGTCAGAGCCCTGAGCTGCGACGTCCGCCTCGTCCTCCAGAGAGTCCTCAAGCTGGGAACCCGAGCAGCGTGAAGAAGTCGGGGAAGATTCCCAGCGAGCCCGCTTAGCCTGTCTAGGACTGTGGTCCGGGCAGGAGTCCTCCACGTGAGACCTAGGGCCCAACCTGGGAGCGCGCTGCGGCGCGGACCGAGAGGGGCCTGGAGGCGACGATCCAACAGGGGCCGGGGCCTGTGTAAGGACCGGTCTGGACTGCAAAGCTTCTAGCAGCTTGGCAGACCATTTGTCCATAGACTGAGCCATGGATTGTGAAAGTGACTCAGAGTTTCTCAGCAAAAGAGGCGAACTCTGTCCCTGCCGCCTGGACAGGGGGAGCAGGGGGGTCTACATGAGCCGAGGGGCCCACTAGTGACCGAGGCTCCGGCTGAGCAAGCGAAGCAGGGGTCGAGCATTGCTCACAGTGAGGGTAGGTGGAACCCGCAGGTAACATAGCCCCACAAGAGGTACAGGCCGCAAAAAAACCCTGTGCCTTAACAGCTTTGCTCCTTGTGGACGACATGCTGTTGTCTCCTAGCAGAATGATCACTGAGGGTATATGGGCAAAAAAAGGATATACAGCCCGACCGAACAGAAATATATATATATAAATACGTATCTATTCCGGCACCCTAGGGGGACCAGCACCGGGTGACCGGTGTGGCTTACCGACCGCTAAAAAGCGGAGTGTGTGTCCTCCAGATTCCCTGCCTTAGGTCCCCCGGAGCTGCAGAGCTCTTCACTGAGAATCCTCCACCGGCAGAATGCCAAAAAATGGCTGCCGGAGCTCTCAGGGGAGGAGTGGAGCCGTGGGCGGCGCCAGGAAAGTGCGGGAATCTGGGGTCCCCACAGTGATTAGTGAGGGGGGAGGAAACATGCAGGATGGTCCGGCCCTCACATCCGACGTCAGGTCGGCAGTCCCGCCCTTACCCCTGACAGGCAGGCCCGGGGGCGGGATTTTTGCGACTAGGCCGCGATGAAGCCGGGGACTAAATTTGAGACCGCGCCCGACAAGCAGGCACGGTCGGCGCGGAAGTCCGCCGGCCTTCTCAATTCAGCAGCTGCCGCGGCGTCCGGGAAGAAGGTGCGCTCCCTGCACAGTCCCCTATGGGGACACAGAGTACCTTAGAGTTGCAGGGCCCGGTCCCTGAGGTTGAATAGACTCCTGTCCGGCAGATTCCCACAGGGGCTGCGGAGGGAGCACGGTCCCAGTAAATGGATGACCGCTCAGGATCCCACTTCTCCCAGAGCCGCTAAGGGATGGTGAAGGAGACGGCATGAGGCTCCGGCCTTTGTACCCACAATGGGTGCCTCAACCTTAACAACACCGCCGACGTAGTGGGGTGAGAAGGGAACATGCCGGGGGCCCCGTGGGGGCCCTCTTTTCTTCCAACCGACATAACTAATATGAGAATGCATGAGTGGATGTGTGCCTCCTTCCACACAAAGCATAAAACTGAGGAGCCCGTGATCCACGGGAGGGTCTATAGGCAGAGGGGAGGGGTTACACTTTTTTAAGTGTAATACTTTGTGTGGCCTCCGGAGGCAGAAGCTATACACCCAATTGTCTGGGTCTCCCAATGGAGCGACAAAGAAAGAAGGCTTTGAACCTCTCACCGTCCGGAACAGGTACCATCACCCCCGCCGTTTGGAGGGAGTGGATCGCTGAGGAGAAGGCCTCGTAGTGTTTTGAAGCCTTTGGGGGGGGGGTTTGAGAGAAAAGACTGACCAGGGGATGGGGTCCAGAATTCAATGTGGTAACCGGAAGACACAAGGTATCACACCCATTAGTAGTCTGAGGCGGCGGCCCAGATGGAGGATGACGAGACTCCTCGGTCTTTGTCTAGACCAGAGGTTCCCAACTCCAGTCCTCAAGGCACACCAACAGTGCATGTTTTCAGGATTTCTTTAGCATTGCATGGGTGTTGGATTCAGCACCTGTGCAGGTGATTAAATTATCACCTGTGCAATACTAAGGAAATCCTGAAAACATGCACTGTTGGTGTGCCTTGAGGACTGGAGTTGGGAACCTCTGGTCTAGACTGCCAGGACGAGTTGGACTCGGGGAGGGCTGTGAAGGTCGGGCCCTGCGTGTCTAGTAAAAAAAACATCCTGGGCTAGAGTTGGGGGAGGGAGGTACTCTTTTTCCTCCTGTGGCGTCAGACAAAAAAAGAGCCTGTCCAGACGATCGGCAAACCATCGGTCTGGAAAAGAGTACTGTGAGAGGCTTCTTAGAGACAGAGTCCGCTCTCCATTATCGGAACCAGAGGTCCTTATGGATGGCTATGGTATTTGAGGCGGCAATAGCAGCGCCGAGGGAGGCCTGCATGAGGTACTCTGCCGCCGCAGCAATGTGAACTGTTACATCTGTGAGGGTCTGAGGGAAACTGGTAGTCCTGGTGGCTGTGCGACCCACACGGAAGGGGAGAGGGACCCGCGGCCTCGAGGCAGAGCGATCGAGCTGCTCCACTTGTCTGTCTGTCGGGTCCTTGAAGGAGGATCCATCAAGTAAAAGATAGGAGTGGTCCTTCAGGCAGGCGGAAGCCGGGTGAGGGTCCACCGAAGCCGGATCAGCCCAGCCCTTAGAGACAGCTAAGCCAAAGGGGTACCGGGACTCCATGAGTTTACGGATACCGAAGCGGCGTCAAAATTTTTTTTTTTGAGGTTTCTTCACCCTTTTAAAGGAGACCGCAGGGTCAGTAGTAGTGGATGGGAGATCTTCCACATGCAGAGTTTTGGTTGATTGCTGCAATAAGGGAGTCCATCGCCGCTTGATCGCTCGGGGAGGTTGAAACCAAGAAATCATCCCGGTACAAACATCATTCCCCTTCCTCCGGTTCCTCAGAGACCGCGGAACATGTGGGAGAACCCTATCTGTGTACCCAAGAGGGAGAACCATGGGGGTCATGCCCCTTTTCTGATCTGCAACCGGTGAAGCAGAGGGCTGATTCTTATCAGAAGGACCCTCTATAGAGGTGTCATCAGGCTGCGTTCTGTCCAGGGGCCCCGAGGGGTGTGAGGACGATGTTGCATAGCCAGCACCAGGTTCTGGGAACTGTGCCCATTCCGGGGGACTGGAAGCCGTAGGCTCTGGGCTGGCAGTGGTTGCTGCGGTGGTGGCGGGGGGGGGGGGGGTAAGCTACAGGGGCACCGGACTCACAGAAGGAAGAGGTGCTATCATCCCCTAGTAGCTCAGCGTCATAGTTGTTGCTGTAGTTGTGCAGGGCATAAAACATGTGACTGCAGCCCCTGGCTGCTGAGCCGCAAACTCTGATTGTAATGAGGGAGCAATGCTCTGCAGAGCTAATGTGCAAGTGAGGCTATAACTCACCCAGAACCCTGATGACCCCTCCCCTTCCCCTCCTCCTGCGTCCCAGTTCTGGGAAGGAGGAAGCCAGCTCTGAGAGACGCCCACAGGCTCTGATCACAACAAGAGGGAGCATTGCTCTGCAGATCCTGTGTGAGGGGGGGCGTGGCTTATCAAGTGTTGGAAGGGACGGGGCTTAGCTCTGACAAAAAGACACGAGAAAATATAATAAACCAAAAAAACAAAATGGTGGGAAGGGACTCCCCTTTCCCCCTCCAGCCCTGCACAACAATGGTGGACAGAAAAAACTCTATAAGTGTACCGCAGCTGCGGCTGCACTGAGTCCTGGGGGCTCTCCCCCTCCCCCCGCCACAGGTGGAATGCTATGCAGGAGTCTGCAATCACAGCTCATGAGCATCCAGTCAGTGTGACCTTTGCTCCAATTCAGTGTGGAAAGTCTGACACATGTTCTGCCAGCAGGCATCAACTCAGATCCTGCCAGAGGGACTGAGGAAGTTTTCCATCTGCTCTGGAAAAAAATAGGAAGGATCTCACCTCAACTCCTGTGGAGATGGCAGTCTGATGCCTGCTGCCTGGTCACACTGGTGCAGAACGTGTATCAACTCAGAGCATGCAAGAGGGACTGAGGAAGTTTTCTATCTGCTCTGAGCTCTGGAAAAAAAAATCGAAATGATCTCACCTCAGCTCCTGTGGAGATGGCAGTCTGCTGCCTGGTCACACTTGGTGCAGAACGTGTATCAACTCAGAGCCTGCAAGAGGGGCTGAGGAAGTTTTCATCTGCTCTGGAAAATCAGTGCCATGAGACCTGTCGTCCAGTGAGTAACAGCCCAGGATCCAGCGTCGCAGGAGGGGTACGGGGAGGCGACACTCCGCGTTCCCGCCTGTTGATGGTTTGGGGAAATCGGTCCCCGAAGGAAACCGTCGCCCTCTAAAAACAAAAAATTCTTGCTGCAGTAGTCTGCAGAGATGTGCCTCCTATAGACACTAAGCTACAACTGAAGTAGCCTGGCTGGGCTAGGGGGTGTATACTGCAGGGGAGGAGCTAACATCTTTGCATCTACTTAGTGTCCTCCTATGGATACGCAGCATAACACCCATGGTCCTGTGTCCCCCAATAAGGCATCAGAAAAATTTTCTTCTTTATTTCATTGTAGATAAAATTCCATCATGTCAAGTACAAAAAACATAGAGCAGGAGGACGCGTTTCGGATATCACATCCTTATTCTGTCTCTTCTGGAGACAGAAGAAGGATGTGATATCCGAAACACGTACTCCTGCTCTATGTTTTTTTGTATTTGACATGATGGAATTTTATCTACAATGAAATAAAGAAAACAATTTTTACTTTTAAACTTTGGACCCGTTTGCCGGACAATCCTACAAATTTATGATTGCAGCCGTGTATCTTATACTTTTAAAGGTTGCGGTGGTTCAGAGAATCTATATTATGAAGCTCCGTCTGGAAACTATATTTGGAGACGTTACCAGTGTGCCTGTGAGCTCAGCTGGCTGCTAGAGGTGATCGACAGGTTTCTTCTTATGTTCTCAAGACAGCGAAATCTGTTGATCCCCTCCAGCATGTCTAGGAGGAGATGGCCGTGTAAAGTATGGAATCTGGTCTCCCCAGCTATGGTCTCCCCAGCTATGGTCTCCCCAGCTATGGTCTCCCCAGCTATGGTCTCCCCAGCTATGGTCTCCCCAGCTATGGTCTCCCCAGCTATGGTCTCCCCAGCTATGGTCTCCCCAGCTATGGTCTCCCCAGCTATGGTCTCCCCAGCTATGGTCTCCCCAGCTATGGTCTCCCCAGCTATGGTCTCCCCAGCTATGGTCTCCCCAGCTATGGTCTCTCCAGCTATGGTCTCTCCAGCTATGGTCTCTCCAGCTATGGTCTCTCCAGCTATGGTCTCTCCAGCTATGGTCTCTCCAGCTATGGTCTCTCCAGCTATGGTCTCTCCAGCTATGGTCTCTCCAGCTATGGTCTCTCCAGCTATGGTCTCTCCAGCTATGGTCTCTCCAGCTATGGTCTCTCCAGCTATGGTCTCTCCAGCTATGGTCTCTCCAGCTGGATCCCCAAAGTATACTTTTTCTGAAACACTGGAGCAAACTTATCTAGTAGAAAACCTTTGGATTCTTATACTCTTACCTCTTCGCATTCTTTTCCCTTTTCACAAGTCGAAGCAGAACCTTCTTGACGCTCAACAGAGATGACAATGCCTTCATCTAGTGCAGAAGGCTTTTCAGGCTCTTGCATGAACAGAGGTTTTTCCTTCTGTTTAATCCATTGCTCATACACCTTTAACACCTTGCGCATGGCTGCGGCTTCACACACCGGTAACAGGAAAGACTGGAAGGGGAGACAAAAAAAAAATGAATTTGGAAAATCTCAAAGAAAGGTGAAAGTGGCACGGTACTGATGGAATTTTCTCTAGTTTGTAAATCCCAAAAAGAGACAATATTATAGGAAGCATCCCTTGCCGATAGATTCTGATAGTCAGGGGTGCTTATTAGCCACCTAAAAGCCAGTTGACTCTCCGACATGGACCTTCTCTATGTGTCTGTGCCATCAATAAAGGGAATTTTGTTTACTTACCGTAAATTCCTTTTCTTCTAGCTCCTATTGGGAGACCTAGACAATTGGGTGTATAGCTTCTGCCTCCGGAGGCCACACAAAGTATTACACTTTTAAAAAAGTGTAACCCCTCCCCTCTGCCTATACACCCTCCCGTGGATCACGGGCTCCTCAGTTTTGGTGCAAAAGAAGGAAGGAGAAAACTTATAAATTGGTCTAGGGTAAATTCAATCCGAAGGATGTTCGGAGAACTGAAGACCATGAACCATAAGAACAAATCAACATCAACAACATGTGTACACAAAAGAACAACCAGCCCGAAGGGAACAGGGGCGGGTGCTGGGTCTCCCAATAGGAGCTAGAAGAAAAGGAATTTACGGTAAGTAAACAAAATTCCCTTTTTCTTTGTCGCTCCATTGGGAGACCCAGACAATTGGGACGTCCAAGAGCAGTCCCTGGGTGGGTAAAAGAATACCTCAATAAAAGGAGCCGAAAACGGCCCCCTCTTACAGGAGGGCAACCGCCGCCTGGAGGACTCGCCTACCTAGACTGGCGTCTGCCGAAGCATAGGCATGCACTTGATAGTGCTTCGTGAAAGTGTGCAGACTAGACCACGTAGCTGCCTGACACACCTGCTGAGCCGTCGCCCGGTGCCGCAAAGCCCAGGACGCACCTACGGCTCTGGTAGAATGGGCTTTCAACCCTGAAGGAAGTGGAAGCCCAGAAGAACGGTAGGCCTCGAAAATCGGTTCCTTGATCCACCGAGCCAAGGTTGACTTGGAGGCCTGAGAGCCCTTACGCTGGCCAGCGACAAGGACAAAGAGCGCGTCTGAACGGCGCAGGGGCGCCATGCGAGACACGTAGAACCGCAGTGCTCTCACTAGATCCAAAGAGTGCAAATCCTTTTCACACTGGTGAATTGGATTAGGGCAAAAGGAAGGCAAGGAGATATCCTAATTTAGATGAAAGGGGGATACCACCTTAGGAAGAAATTCCGGGACAGGACGCAGAACCACCTTATCCTGGTGAAAAACCAGGAAGGGGGCTTTGCATGACAGCGCTGCAAGCTCAGACACTCTCCGAAGTGATGTGACCGCCACCAGGAAGGCCACCTTCTGAGAAAGACGGGAAAGAGAAACATCCCGCAGCGGCTCAAAAGGCGGCTTTTGAAGAGCCGTCAGAACCCTGTTAAGATCCCAAGGATCCAACGGACGTTTGTAAGGTGGGACCATGTGGCAAACCCCCTGCAGGAACGCGCGGACCTGCGGAAGCCTGGCTAGACGCTTTTGAAAAAACACGGAGAGCGCCGACACTTGGCCCTTGAGAGAGCCGAGGGACAAACCCTTGTCCATTCCAGATTGTAGGAATGAAAGAAATGTGGGTAAAGCAAACGGCCATGGAGACAAAACCGTTATCAAAGCACCAGGATAAGAAAAGTTGCCAAGACCTGTAATAGATTTTGGCGGACGTTGGCTTCCTGGCTTGTCTCATGGTGGCAATGACATCCTGAGATAACCCTGAAGACGCTAGGAGCCAGGACTCAATGGCCACACAGTCAGGTTGAGGGCCACAGTATTCAGATGGAAAAACGGCCCTTGTGACAGCAAGTCTCGACGGTCTGGAAGCGCCCACGGTTGACCCACCGCGAGATGCCACAGATCCGGATACCACGACCGCCTCGGCCAGTCTGGAGCGACGAGAATGGCGCGACGGCAGTCGGACCGGATCTTGCGTAGTACTCTGGGCAGCATTGCCAGAGGGGGAAACACATATGGCAGTCGAAACTGCGACCAATCCTGGACCAGAGCGTCCGCTGCCAGAGCTCTGTGATCCTGAGACCGTGCCATGAAGGCCGGGACCTTGTTGTTGTGTCTCGATGCCATGAGATCGAAGTCTGGCGTTCCCCAGCGGCGACAGATCTCTCGAAACACGTCTGGGTGAAGAGACCATTCCCCCGCGTCCATGCCCTGACGACTGAGAAAATCTGCTTCCCAGTTTTCCACGCCCGGGATGTGAACTGCGGAGATGGTGGAGCCTGTGACTTCCACCCACTGCAGAATCCGCTCGACTTCCTGGAAGGCTTGACGACTGCGAGTGCCGCCTTGGTGGTTGATGTAGGCGATGGCAGTGGCGTTGTCCGACTGGATTCGGATCTGCCTGCCCTCCAGCCACCGATGGAAAGCCAATAGGGCTAGATATACTGCCCTTATCTCCAGAATATTGATCTGAAGGGACGATTCAATTGGAGTCCAGGTTCCTTGAGCCCTGTGGTGGAGAAAAACCGCTCCCCAACCTGACAGGCTCGCGTCCGTGGTGACCACGGCCCAGGTTGGGGGGAGGAAGGATTTTCCCCGAGACAGAGATGTGGGTAGGAGCCCCACTGAAGTGATGTTTTGGTTGCAAGTGAAAGAGAGATGTTCTTGTCGAGGGAAGCCGAACTCTTGTCCAATTTGCGAAGAATGTCCCATTGGAGTGGCCGTAGATGGAATTGCGCGAACGGCACTGCCTCCATAGCTGCAACCATCTTCCCCAGGAAGTGCATGAGGCGCCTTAAGGGGTGTGACTGACTCCGAAGAAGTGACTGCACCCCCGCCTGCAGAGAAAGCTGTTTGTCCCGCGGTAGCTTGACTAACGCTGGAAGGGTATGAAACTCCATCCCGAGGTAAGTCAGTGATTGGGTCGGCGTCAACTTGAATTTCGGGAAATTGATGATCCACCCGAACTGCTGGAGAGTCGCCAGAGTGACGGTAAGACTTCGTTGACACGCCACCCGAGAAGGGGCCCTGACTAGGAGATCGTCCAAGTATGGGATTAGCGAGTGGCCCTGAGAGTGCAGGACCGCCACGACGGATGTGGATCCCGCAGGCAACATAGCCCCACAAGAGGTACAGGCTGCGAAAAAAACTTGTGTCTTAAGGGCTTTGCTCCTTGTGGACGACATGCTGCAAGCAATAAGTGTCCCTTAGGAGAGCGACCACTGAGGGTATATGGGAAAGGGTTAAACAGCCGTTCCGAATATATATAATATATGTAGATATATATATATATCACGGCACCCTAGGGGAACCAGCACCGGGTGACCGGTGTGGCTTACCAACCTCTGGTGTCCTCCAGATTCCCTGTCGTGGGTCCCCCAGAGCTGTAGAGATGTGCAGCTGCAGCATACACCGGCAGAATGCCAAACATGGCCGCCGGAGCTCTCAAGGGGGGAGTGGAGCCATGGGCGGCACCGGCAAAAGGCGGGAATCTGGAGGCCCCATAGTGGTCCATGAGAGGGGAGGGGAGGCATGCAAAGATGCTCCAGCCCTCTGTCCGAAATACCGCCCTTCCCCCTGACAAGCAGGCCTGGGGGCGGGATTTTTCGCGACTAGGCCGCGATGAAGCCGGGGACTAAATTTAAGGCCGTGCCCGACAAGCAGGCACGGCCGGCGCGGAAGTCTGATGAAAAAACAACGGACGGCGCTACTGGGGAGAGAGGCGACCTCTCTCCCCGTACCGTCCCCCCATGGGGACACAGAGTACCTTGAAGGTGATGGGCCCGGTCCCTGGGGGTGAAGACGCTCCGGTCCAGCAGGTTCCACCAGGGGCTGCGGATGGAGCACGGTCTCAGCAGGTGAATGACCGATGAAGCTCCCACTTCTCCCAGAGCCGCATAAGGGATGGTG